>NW_027013042.1:354733-407233 GCF_036934945.1 Oncorhynchus masou masou
TCAACCATAGCCCCAGTTCAGTTCTATGTTCACTAATCTCTTCATGAGGTGATATTTTACAGACTGTGTATGGAATCTCTTTCAGCAGGCAGTAAACTACAGACTGTGCATTTGTGGATTCATGTGTTCTTTTGTTTTCTTTTCTGACATCGGGAATAAAATAGGGAGAAAGCTGATATTTCCAGAGACTGTAACATTCAACAAGGCTGTCCGAGGCATATTGATCCTTAGAATCAGGGGAAACTGGACCTGGTTAAGATGAAATGCAAGAGTGAACTTAAAAGAGCTCTCTGTCGTCCCTGTATCGCGACATGTCATGCGCGGTGTGCTTTTCCCAGTCATGGGAAAATGGCAGTGTGATGTGACGAGGTCCCGTGTCACTGGTTGTTCATCGACTGTGACACATTTCCTGCGGACCTTCCTGACTGGACTGGAGGTTTTACTTCTGGAGTGGAAGTGTACAATATTTGTGCCAAATTCAATGTAACGTGTTTAAATGCAAGGTACCCATAAGAAGGAAGAAACCCCCAGCACACTCTTGAAAGCTCCCACATACAATGTAATGGATCTCACAGACACTCAACAGGTTGACAGATTCACCAAAGCATATTGGCTATAATTCAGCTCGACACTGTAAGCAAAAACAGGGTGTCAGATTCCCCCAAAACATATGGCTGCATTTCAGCTGGACACTGCAAACAAAACATCTAAGAGTTGAAACAGGAAGTACAAAACAGGAAGTACAAAACAACGTGTAAGGTAGACAAACCATTGGCTTGCCAACCTGCTGAAGTGAAGATAACGTTATAAATGTTGTGTGGAACAATACTCAGTCTCACAGGCAGATGGCAGCAGAGAGTCATACTCCTTATTTTCACTGTAGAATAATACTCAGTCCCACAGACAGGTGGCAGCAGAGAGGCAGAGTTCTGATTTTCACTGAGGAACAATACTCAGTCCCACAGACAGGTGGCAGCAGAGAGGCAGAGTTCTGACTGATTCTCACTGTGGAACAATACTCAGTCTCACAGACAGATGTCAGCAGAGAGTCATAGTTCTGACTGATTTCACTGTGGAACAATACTCAGTCTCACAGACAGGTGGCAGCAGAGGGTCATAGTTCTGACTGATTCTCACTGTGGAACAATACTCAGTCTCACAGACAGATGTCAGCAGAGGGTCATAGTTCTGACTGATTCTCACTGTGGAACAATACTCAGTCTCACAGACAGGTGGCAGCAGAGAGTCATAGTTCTGACTGATTCTCACTGTGGAACAATACTCAGTCTCACAGGCAGGTGGCAGCAGAGAGTCATAGTTCTGACTGATTCTCACTGTGGAACAATACTCAGTCTCACAGGCAGGTGGCAGCAGAGAGTCATAGTTCTGACTGATTCTCACTATGGAACAATACTCAGTCTCACAGACAGGTGGCAGCAGAGAGTCATAGTTCTGACTGATTCTCACTGTGGAACAGATTGGGGATTGTTGCTGCCCCCAAAGTGACAGTACAACAAGGCCTTCGTTCACTTGGTGTGAAGAGAAATGTTTATAGCTGTTATTTGTGCTTTATTGATTCTTAGCATATGTGTTGTGTTTCTATCCTTTGTGTGTTGTGTTTTTTGGGTCCATTCTCTAAATACAGTATCTTCCTCATGTAGACATTTTGAGAGAGACTAAAATCATTCCTGTAACCTAGGCGACACAGGCTGCATTTTACACAGACAGCACAATTCTGATTTACTTTTCACTAAATGGTCTTTTGACCTAACCGATCAGAAAAATATCCGCTGTGAAAAGATCTGATGTAATTGGTCAAAAGATCAGAATTGGGCTGCGTGTGTAAACGCAGCCATATAGTTCTAGTCTTTTTTTTTTTTGATAATTATACCAGTGATGTCATAGATACTGGAACTCAACCTGCCGATACATGTAGGTCAAAGTATATTTTACAGCATCAAGGTCTTTAAGAATTCATGTTCCTAAAATGAAAGATACCCTGGAGCGTACAAAACATTAAGAACACCTAATCCTGATATTGAGATGGAACGGCAGGCGTTCTTAATGTTTTGTACGCTCAGTGTCAACCCGGTGATTCTTAGATGCTTCGTGTGGTTCAACTGTCGTATCCCATCCGCATTCAAAATATCCGCTTGTTTTACCCATTTGTTTTGTAAACAATGGAAATGTAGATTAACGCTGTATAGCCTTAAAAACATTGCTAAAACTATCATCTTGATATTTTTTCCACCAGGTCAGTTGACTGAGAACACGTTCTCATTTACAGCAGCGACCTGGGGAATAGTTACAGGGATGAATGAGACAATTGTAAGCTGGGGATGACTAGGTGGCCAGGATAGTATGAGTGTCATGGGATCTTTAGTGACCTCAGAGATTCAGGACACCTGTTTAAAGTCCCATTCAAAAGACAACACCCTACACAGGGCAATGTCCCCAATCACTGTCGTGGGATATTTATTTATTTTAGACCAGAGGAAAGGGTGCCTCCGACTGGCCATCCAACTCCACTTCCAGCAGCATCTGGTCTCCCATCTAGGGACCGACCAGGACCAACCTTGCTTAGCTTCAGAAGGAAGCCAGCACTGGGATTGCAGGGTGCTATGCTGCTGGCTATATCATGGATGGTGAGTCCTTGTAATTAAAGCTCTAATGCATGAATTTGAGAGGGAGACATTCCTGTAGCCCCATCTTTCAGCTGTTTACAAAATAAACGGTAGGGGTGGTAGGTTTGTTATTTGTTAGAATTGCAGATTGCCCCTTTAAGCCTTCACGAGAAAATCCAAAATATCCACACGGTTTATTATTAGAATTGACATTTTAGAGAATATATATTATGATGTATTTATGAAAGAAACCAATGTATTGTCTTCTGGTATTTAAAAAAACAACAACTATATAGTAGTGTAATCAACTTGCTGTATACTTCTGCTTTTAGCGAAACACACCATTAACCTTATGGTATTTTACAAAGCAGGCAGTGTCATTTTTAAAAAGCATTTTGAACTCAATTGGATCGTAAATGTCAGCTATTCATAAATATATAAACAGAAAGCAAGAGGAACATGGAGTAACGATGAAACGGGGTGATCTGAGTTAATTATATATTAGCCTGTGAGATATGTTATAAGAGCTCGGATCGATCCTGGATCCTACACGGCCATTTCAAGGACACTGAGTTTTACTACCCAACACAGTGTCAGTGGCAGTCTGTTCGGGAGATGTTGACGTCGGGATCTTATGAATCTGTATCCTGACGTGTCTGTATACATTAATACATCATGATCTCTTTAGGAGCGTCCTCCGTGGGCCTCTGCTGCTCCTGTCTGTGTGTGTAGGCAGCGTGCTCAAACAGATACACCAGGAGGATGGCCAGCAGACTCAGCACCATGTAGGGGATCAGCAGGAAGTATCCCACCTGGAACTCTGAGGTCTTGTCCTTCAGGTAGACTGGAACGCTTCCCACGTCGTTCTTGACCAGGTCTTCAGACATTTCGGTCAGCTGGACGTTCACTACGTACAGGATGAGCACCAGGAAGGAGATGCACGCTGGGACAAAGACCAGAGAAGAGGTTAAAAAGACTACTACTACTATTAGTACTACTACTACTACTATTACTATTAGTACTACTACTATACAGGATGAGCACCAGGAAGGAGATGCACGCTGGGACAAAGACCAGAGAGGAGGTTAAAAAGACTACTACTACTATTAGTACTACTACTATTACTACTACTACTACTACTACTACTACTACTACTATTAGTACTACTACTACTACTACTACTACTACTGCTACTACTGCTATACAGGATGAGCACCAGGAAGGAGATGCACGCTGGGACAAAGACCAGAGAGGAGGTTAAAAGACTGCTACTACTATTAGTACTACTACTATTAGTACTACTACTACTACTACTACTATTAGTACTACTACTATACAGGATGAGCACCAGGAAGGAGATGCACGCTGGGACAAAGACCAGAGAGGAGGTTAAAAAGACTACTACTACTATTAGTACTACTACTACTACTACTACTATTAGTACTATTACTACTACTACTACTATTAGTACTACTACTACTACTACTACTATTAGTACTACTACTATACAGGATGAGCACCAGGAAGGAGATGCACGCTGGGACAAAGACCAGAGAGGAGGTTAAAAAGACTGCTACTACTATTAGTACTACTACTACTAGTACTACTATTAGTACTACTACTACTACTATACAGGATGAGCACCAGGAAGGAGATGCACGCTGGGACAAAGACCAGAGAGGAGGTTAAAAAGACTGCTACTACTATTAGTACTACTACTACTACTACTACTACTACTACTATTAGTACTACTACTACTACTACTACTATTAGTACTACTACTACTACTACTACTACTACTACTATTACTACTACTACTACTACTACTACTATTAGTACTACTACTACTACTACTACTATTAGTACTACTACTATACAGGATGAGTACTAGGAAGGAGATGCACGCTGGGACAAAGACTACTAGAGAGGAGGTTAAAAAGACTGCTACTACTATTAGTACTACTACTACTACTATTAGTACTACTACTATTAGTACTACTGCTACTACTACTACTATTAGTACTACTACTACTACTACTACTATTAGTGCTGCTGCTATTGGTACTGCTGCTGCTGCTACTGCTATTAGTGCTGCTGCTGCTGCTGGTGCTATTGTACTGCTGCTATTAGTACTGCTGCTGCTGCTGCTGTATTAGTGCTGCTGCTACTACTACTGCTATTAGTGCTGCTGCTATTGGTACTGCTGCTGCTGCTATTGCTGCTGCTGCTAGTGCTGCTGCTGCTACTACTGCTATTGGTGGTGCTGCTGCTGCTGCTATTGGTGCTGCTGCTATTAGTACTGCTGCTGCTGCTGCTGCTATTGGTGCTACTGCTGCTACTATGGTGCTGCTGCTGCTGCTACTGCTGCTGCTTGGTGCTGCTGCTGCTGCTGCTGCTGTTAGTGCTGCTGCTGTTAGTACTACTGCTGCTACTGCTGCTGCTGCTGCTGTTGGTGCTGCTGCTGCTGCTACTGCTATTGGTACTGCTGCTGCTGCTGCTACTTTAGTACTACTGCCATTGCTGCTGCTGCTATTAGTGCTGCTACTGCTGCTGCTACTGCTATTAGTGCTGCTGCTGCTGCTGCTGCTGTTAGTGCTGCTGCTGCTGCTAGTGCTGCTGCTGCTGCTGCTGCTGTTGGTGCTGCTACTGCTACTGCTATTGGTGCTGCTGCTGCTGCTGCTGCTGCTATTGGTGCTGCTGCTGCTGCTGCTACTGCTATTGGTGCTGCTGCTGCTGCTGCTGCTGCTGCTGCTTTGGTGCTGCTGCTGCTGCTGCTGCTGCTGCTGCTGCTGTTGTGCTGCTGCTGCTGCTACTGCTGCTGTTAGTGCTGCTGCTGCTGCTGCTACTGCTGCTGTACTGTTGGTGCTGCTACTGCTGCTGCTGCTGTTGGTGCTGCTGCTGCTGCTGCTTGCTATTAGTGCTGCTGCTGCTGCTGCTACTATTAGTGCTGCTGCTGCTGCTGCTGCTTACTGCTGCTGCTGCTGCTGCTGCTGCTGCTACTATTAGTGCTGCTGCTGCTGCTGCTATTGGTGCTGCTGCTGCTGCTATTGGTGCTGCTGCTGCTGCTGCTGGTGCTGCTGCTACTACTATTAGTACTACTGCTGCTGCTATTAGTGCTGCTACTACTACTGCTATTAGTACTACTACTATTAGTACTACTACTACTGCTGCTACTACTAGTGCTACTGCTATTAGGTACTACTACTACTACTATTAGTACTACTATTAGTACTACTACTATTAGTACTGCTGCTGCTACTACTATTGGTGCTGCTGCTGGTTAGTACTACTACTATTAGTACTGCTACTACTACTACTACTATTAGCTGCTGCTGCTATTAGTACTACTACTACTACTACTACTATTAGTACTACTACTATTAGTTCTACTACTATTAGTACTACTACTACTGCTACTACTACTGCTACTACTACTACTACTACTACTACTATTATTGCTATTAGTTCTACTACTACTACTATTGTTTCACTACTATTAGTTCTACTACTATTAGTTCTACTACTATTAGTTCTACTACCACTACTATTAGTTCTACTACTACTACTATTAGTTCTACTACTATTAGTTCTACTACTACAACTATTAGTTATGCTACTACTATTAGTTCTACAACTATTAGTCCTACTACTACTACTACTATTAGTTCTACTACTATTAGTTATACTACTACTACTACTACTACTACTACTATTAGTTCTACTACTATTAGTTCTACTACTACTATTAGTTCTACTACTATTAGTTCTACTACTATTAGTTCTACTACTACTACTACTATTAGTTCTACTACTACTACTACTATTAGTTCTACTTCTACTACTATTAGTTCTACTACTATTAGTTCTACTACTATTAGTTCTACTGCTACTACTACTATTAGTTCTACTGCTACTACTACTACTACTACTATTAGTTCTACACCTACTACTACTATTAGTTCTACTACTATTAGTTCTATTACTACTACTCCTACTATTAGTTCTACTACTACTCCTACTATTAGTTCTACTACTACTACTACTATTAGTTTTACTACTACTACTATTAGTTCTCCTACTATTAGTTCTACTACTACTACTACTACTATTAGTTCTACTACTATTAGCTATCCTACTACAACTACTATTACAGTGCCTTGCGAAAGTATTCGGCCCCCTTGAACTTTGCGACCTTTTGCCACATTTCAGGCTTCAAACATAAAGATATAAAACTGTATTTTTTTGTGAAGAATCAACAACAAGTGGGACACAATCATGAAGTGGAACGACATTTATTGGATATTTCAAACTTTTTTAACAAATCAAAAACTGAAAAATTGGGCGTGCAAAATTATTCAGCCCCCTTAAGTTAATACTTTGTAGCTCCACCTTTTGCTGCGATTACAGCTGTAAGTCGCTTGGGGTATGTCTCTATCAGTTTTGCACATCGAGAGACTGATTTTTTTCCCATTCCTCCTTGCAAAACAGCTCGAGCTCAGTGAGGTTGGATGGAGAGCATTTGTGAACAGCAGTTTTCAGTTCTTTCCACAGATTCTCGATTGGATTCAGATCTGGACTTTGACTTGGCCATTCTAACACCTGGATATGTTTATTTTTGAACCATTCCATTGTAGATTTTGCTTTATGTTTTGGATCATTGTCTTGTTGGAAGACAAATCTCTGTCCCAGTCTCAGGTCTTTTGCAGACTCCATCAGGTTTTCTTCCAGAATGGTCCTGTATTTGGCTCCATCCATCTTCCCATCAATTTTAACCATCTTCCCTGTCCCTGCTGAAGAAAAGCAGGCCCAAACCATGATGCTGCCACCACCATGTTTGACAGTGGGGATGGTGTGTTCAGGGTGATGTGCTGTGTTGCTTTTACGCCAAACATAACGTTTTGCATTGTTGCCAAAAAGTTCAATTTTGTTTTCATCTGACCAGAGCACCTTCTTCCACATGTTTGGTGTGTCTCCCAGGTGGCTTGTGGCAAACTTTAAACGACACTTTTTATGGATATCTTTAAGAAATGGCTTTCTTCTTGCCACTCTTCCATAAAGGCCAGATTTGTGCAATATACGACTGATTGTTGTCCTATGGACAGAGTCTCCCACCTCAGCTATAGATCTCTGCAGTTCATCCAGAGTGATCATGGGCCTCTTGGCTGCATCTCTGATCAGTCTTCTCCTTGTATGAGCTGAAAGTTTAGAGGGACGGCCAGGTCTTGGTAGATTTGCAGTGGTCTGATACTACTTCCATTTCAATATTATCGCTTGCACAGTGCTCCTTGGGATGTTTAAAGCTTGGGAAATCTTTTTTGTATCCAAATCCGGCTTTAAACTTCTTCACAACAGTATCTCGGACCTGCCTGGTGTGTTCCTTGTTCTTCAAGATGCTCTCTGCGCTTTTAACGGACCTCTGAGACTATCACAGTGCAGGTGCATTTATACGGAGACTTGATTACACACAGGTGGATTGTATTTATTATCATTAGTCATTTAGGTCAACATTGGATCATTCAGAGATCCTCACTGAACTTCTGGAGAGTTTGCTGCGCTGAAAGTAAAGGGGCTGAATAATTTTGCATGCCCAATTTTTCAGTTTTTGATTTGTTAAAAAGTTTGAAATATCCAATAAATGTCGTTCCACTTCATGATTGTGTCCCACTTGTTGTTGATTCTTCACAAAAAAATACAGTTTTATATCTTTATGTTTGAAGCCTGAAATGTGGCAAAAGGTCGCAAAGTTCAAGGGGGCCGAATACTTTCGTAAGGCACTGTAGTTCTACTACTACTACTATTAGTTCTACTACTACTACTATTCGTACTACTACTATTAGTTCTACTACTATTACTACTACTACTATTAGAACTACTATTAGTTCTGTTACTACTGCTACTATTAGTACTACTACAACTATTAGTTCTACTACTACTACTACTATTAGTTCTACTACTATTAGTTATACTACTACTATTAGTTATACTACTATTAGTTATACTACTACTATTAGTTCTACTACTATTAGTTCTACTACTATTAGTTATGCTACTATTAGTTCTACTAGTATTAGTTCTACTACTACTACTAGTTATACTACTACTACTATTAGTTATACTACTTATCCTAAGATTAGTTCTACTACTATTATGTCTACTACTACTATTTGTTCTACTACTACTATTAGTTATGCTACTATTAGTTCTACTACTACTATTAGTTATGCTACTATTAGTTCTACTACTATTAGTTCTACTACTATTAGTTCTACTACTACCACTATTAGTTCTACTACTATTAGTTCTACTACTATTAGTTCTACTACTATTAGTTATACTACCACTATTAGTTCTACTACTATTAGTTATACTACTTATCCTAAGATTAGTTCTACTCTATTAGGTCTACTACTACTATTAGTTCTACTACTACCACAATTAGTTCTACTACAATTAGTTATACTACTTATCCTACTATTAGTTCTACTACTATTAGTTCTACTACTACGATTAGTTCTACTACTATTAGTTCTACTACTACGATTAGTTCTACTACTATTAGTTCTACTACTTATCCTACTATTAGTTCTACTACTATTAGTTATACTACTACTATTAGTTCTACTACTATTAGTTCTACTACTACTACTATTAGTTACACTACTATTAGTTCTACTACTTATCCTACTATTAGTTCTACTACTGTTAGTTCTACTACTACGATTAGTTCTACTACCATTAGTTCTACTGCTACGATTAGTTCTACTACCATTAATTCTACTGCTAGCCTATGTACTTAGTCACAAAGAGTTTTTCCATCATTGATCCCACAAACTTCAGGTGTGCCGCTGATGGGCTGGCCTCTTTTTTTTGCTTGATTGATTGATTGAACGAATTGATGTGAACTTTATTAATCTTACCACTGCCAGAGCTGCATGTGTAGAGCCCTATGGGTCCCATGTACGTCTGGTAGGGGTTACTGACGCTGTTGTACAGCGTGATGAGGATGCTGCCAGCAGAGCAGAGCAGACACAGGGCCAGGAGGGTGATCACTATGCCATGGAGGATCTGAGGAGCTCCACCTGTCTCTGCCAACTTCTCAAAGGCAGACCAAGAACAGTCTCACACTGCACAGGCAGACCAAGAACAGTCAGGTTAGGAATATACACTAGTATTATGGTGAGTTCTACCACTACACAGGCAGACCAAGAACAGTCAGGTTAGGAATATACACTAGTATTATGGTGAGTTCTACCACTGCTCAGGCAGACCAAGAACAGTCAGGTTAGGAATATACACAAGTATTATGGTGAGTTCTACCAAGGGCTGAATTGTGGTACAGATATCTTAGCACCTTTTGTTCCAAATAGTTTTCTATCTAGAACCTAAACGGGTTATTTTCGCTGTCCCCATAGGAGAACCCTTTGAAGAATCATTTTGGTTCCAGGTAGAACCCTTTTGGGTTCTATGAACAATCCTTTCCACAGAGAGTTCTATGTGGAACCAATAAGGGTTACCCTAAAGGCACAGCCGAAGAACCCTGTAACGTATACGCTGGGAGTCGGGACAGCAAGTTCTGGGGGAGTGAATTTAATAAATAAATGAACAAAACGAGAAACACAAGTAACGTACAGACATGAAACACAATAGACAAAAACAATAACATCTAGGGAACTCACACTTACATTGTTGCATTATTACAGTATGAAGTCAACGTTATTGTTCTAGAACGTTAACACAGCCCCTTTCTGTACACGTATAGAGGGACAGTGGTAGAACACGATTAAAATTTACCTTGAATTGGCTTTTCACCTCCGAACACCGGACAAGAACCTCTGGCGATCGCCCCATTGAAAAGCTCATATGATATATTGGCGGAGCCGTTGGTGAAAACGTTTTCAACTCCAGAGCAAAGCATTTTGGAAACGGCCCATTCTGTTGACATCCCATAACCTAAAATCGCCACGGACACCGTAGTAGCCAGCGCGCTACCCAGAAAATGCAGAGCCTTCTTGGTGGAGGGCATTGTCACAATATTCCAGCCACACCGATGAAGATGAAGACGTTCTGTAACTCTTCGAATCAGCTTCAATAGCAGAGTAGTAGGCTGTAACCATCTACCCTTCTGGTGTCCCAAAGACAGGATAGGAGTTACAGTCCACTGAGAGGACAGGCGTGACGGTCTGAGGAGAGGACAGGCGTGAGGGTCTGAGGAGAGGACAGGCGTGAGGGTCTGAGGAGAGGACAGGCGTGACTAGCTTGTAGGTTATAAAACACCTCTAGATTATGAGGGTGAACTTTAGTCAGGGAAGAGAGAGAGAGAGATGGTTGTCATAGAGCTGATAACGTATTCCCAAACATCGTAAACGGGAGAGGCATCTGATTAATACCAAAAGGGGACATAAATATACCCGAGGACTGAGTGCTCAGCATGTGGCGTAGTTTGTTCCAAATGAAGAATTAAAGGTTCAACCGTTTATTCCACATAAATAATTGTTAATAAGCTCCAACACACCTTCAGGCATCATTACATGTCTTTAACCAGATAGTCAATATCAGTCTCTCATTGTTATCACAAACTAGGTGGTTCCAGCCCTGAATGCTGATTGGCTGGCAGCCGTGGTATATCAGACCGTATACCACGGGTATGATAAAACATCATGTTTTTACCGCTCTCATTGAGTTGGTAACCAGTTTATAACAGCAACAAGGCACCTCAGGGGGTTTGTGCTATGTGGCCAATATACCACGGCTAACGGGTGTGTCCGGGCACTCTGCGTTGCGTCGTGCTTAAGAACAGTCCTCAGCCATGGTATATTGGCCATATACCACACCCCTTCTCAGGTCTCACTGCTTCGTTAGACAATATTGGCATTTATGTACCTGTACACGATACAGAGTTGTCACGAGTAACACACACACACACACACACACACACACACACACACACACACACACACACACACACACACACACACACAGCACACAACACACACACACACACACACACACACACACACACACACACACACACACACACACACACACAGCAACACACAGCAACACACACACACACACACACACACACACACACACACACACACACACACACACACACACACACACACACACACGCACACACGCACACACACACACGCGCACACGCACACACGCACACACGCACACACGCACACACACACACACACACACACACACACACACACACACACACACAGCAACACACACACACACACACACACACACACAGCAACAGACACAGCCAATCGAAACCTCAGAGACACCATGAAGGCCATCGTATCATGAACAGCATGTCTTATTGTCCCAACTCTTTTCAGTACCTCCCCCATGTACAGTAAGTGTCGAGCGAAACACAATGACGTTTTCCTCCACGGGATCCAAAGTCCTCCTCTGGAAACAAGTCAGGCTAAATGAGGCCATAAAACAAAGCAGATTAATGATTTGCTCTTCCCACTGCAATAGTTGAGAGTGATCAGCATGTCATGGATAGGCTACACACTGTGACAGATAGACAAAGACCTAAAGACCTGCAGGTCAACCTCTATGGGGCTGCACAATAATACTATGGGCATAAATGTAGGACAGATTTGAAATACTAATGATAATAATATGAATAACAATAATAATAGATTTTGTATGACGGTTTATGAATGAAATGGACATAGGCCTATACTGACACAACCGAATTCAAATACAGGCCTGGCTATATGATCATCAATTGAATTCTAATATTATTTGAATTGAATTCTAATGTTGTTTGATTTGAATTCTAATATTATTTGAATTGAATTCTCATGTTATTTTAATTAAATTCTAATGTTATTTTATTGCTATCACTTTTAACGTGTGTTGCTCGTTGCAACCTATTGTCTAAATTGTTATGTTTCCAGGTACCACAATGAACAACAATGGGGTCCTCCACCACCATGTCACCATATACCCAGCTATGAGCCACAATGGGGTCCTCCACCGCCATATACCCAGCTATGAGCCACAATGGGGTCCTCCACCACCGTGTCACCATATACCCAGTACAGTATAGGCCTAGGGTAACCTAGTGGTTAGAGCGTAGGGACGGCAGGTAATCTAGTGGTTAGAGTGTAGGGATGGCAGGTAGCCTAGTGGTTAGGGACGTAGGGACGGCAGGTAGCCTAGTGGTTAGAGTGTAGGGACGGCAGGTAGCCTAGTGGTTAGAGAGTTGGACTAGTAACCGGGAGGTTGGAAGTTCAAACCCCGAGCTGACAAGGTACAAGTCTGTCGTTCTGGGAGTCCAACTACTCCTCTCCTGGTCCAACTACTCATCTCCCTGGTCCAACTACTTCTGTACAATTGATTTCATATACAGTACAGTATAGGCCTAGGGTAACCTAGTGGTTAGAGCGTAGGGACGGCAGGTAATCTAGTGGTTAGAGTGTAGGGACGGCAGGTAGCCTAGTGGTTAGAGTGTAGGGACGGCAGGTAGCCTAGTGGTTAGAGAGTTGGACTAGTAACCGGGAGGTTGGAAGTTCAAACCCCCGAGCTGACAAGGTACACATCTGTCGTTCTGGGAGTCCAACCACTCCTCTCCCTGGTCCAACTACTCCTCTCCCTGTTCCAACGAGCTGACAAGGTACACATCTGTCGTTCTGGGAGTCCAACCACTCCTCTCCCTGGTCCAACTACTCCTCTCCCTGGTCCAACTACTCCTCTCCCTGGTCCAGCTACTCCTCTCCCCGGTCCAACTACTCCTCTCCCTGGTCCAACTACTCCTCTCCCTGGTCCAACTACTCCTCTCCGTGGTCCAGATGTTATTTGTTCTCTCTCTGCTCCTCTGTGTTGTTCTCTATCCACATTGAACTAAATCAATCCAAAGAGTCCTCTTAGTAGTGTGTCTGGCCATGTAACTGAACGAGCTTCAACACCTGGTTATGTCTCCGACTGAGATTGGAATCAGCTGTGGTTGGTCTATTTTACACAATTTACAGTAAATAAGGTATTTCTTATTGTGTCAATGATCTGTTCATTCAAAAATGCTTATCAGCTGTTTCAATACAGTTTTTGAGCAACTGTTGTTGCAGAAGTAGAGGCTTTACGCTATATTTAAGGTTTTGAACATTAGGTCTTCATTTCTGACATGCTGTGTGCAAAGCATTTGTAAATAAGACAAGAAAGATCCATGATGTTGGTATTGGGTAAGCTTGTATGTAAATAAAATGTAATCATTTTTAGAAACGTGTTAATTGACTGCATATTCTGTGAAAACGACATGAACTGTGTTCATGGTATTGTCCACAACAGACAGATGTTGTGCTGATTGTGTTTATAGACTTTTGAAAAAGCGACTACAGACTGGACAAAAGGATGTTAGCGATGGTAAAGACAACCGTAGTGTTTTGAATATTGCCACATTCGTGTGGTCTGGGTCGTCACTCAGTTAGATTCCTGTGGTGTGCGTGTGTCTCATTGGTAAAGCAGAGTTTCACTTTGAGCAGGGAGTACATGATTTTGCAAGATGTCTGTGGGGTTTTGGGGAAATTGGCTAATTGTTAGTTTGGAGTACACGAGACAAGGTACAACATCTGTCGTTCTGCCCTTGAACAGGCAGTTAACCCACTGTTCCTAGGCCGTCATTGAAAATAAGAATTTGTTCTTAACTCACTTGCCTAGTAAAATAAAGGTAAAATAAAAAAAAAGTAGTTTCACCAAACGTGTGTTAAGGATAGGGGGAAACTGTAATAGATATGTCCTATAGCCAAACAGATATAAGCATGGTTTTAGTCAAATATTATATATATTTGTGCTTCTTGCGATCAATTTGCAGTCTCCAAATGATTTGTAATTCTGTTCCCGGGCTCCCTGTCTATCCGCTCCAGAACAACATCTTCCCTCGGCTGAATGTAGTTGATGATCCATTCCCCAGGGTGTCATTACTGCGCCCATGTCGTAATAAAGCTGTGCGCCAGGCGGCTCTCTCTCCTCGGCAGCGGCAGGTAGGGAGGCGAGCCCAGACAGCGGGGAAGGGGAGCGGGGCCAAGAGGACCGGGGACTAGAGGACCGGGAATATTCACTGACAGCAGCAGTTACGTTCAGATTAACAGAACTCGGTGATTTTCGATGAGTGGCTAGACAATATTTAATAAGAAACCGTGTAGTCGGCTACGGTTCATGACCATCCTTAGGTTTTCCTCTGAGCTCTCTAGTCACGGACACGAATACTGGATATAATTGTGGAACCACCACGGTAAGAGGAAAGGTTTTTACATGATTTCGTGTTGATTGAAGGTGTTTTTGTTTGTTTGTTGTTGTTGTCATGGTTGCATATGATTTAGCGAGCGAAAAACGGCAAGATTGACAGTATTGAAATGCGCTGGTTTTCTTCACCGGTTGATTGCGTTCCTTCACATTATGGATCGATGAAAAGATTCACAAGTAGGCTATGCTACGAATTACATGGTGTGCATTTAGCCTAGCTGTCTGTGCCAGCTTCATTATAATACACGTGAGACCTTTGCATTGGCATAGAGAGATTGATTATTAAAGCAGGTATGCGTGAGTGTGTGAGAGGCATGCTACCCTCCCTGTCTTTCAACCCGAGGCGCCTGTTACGGCAACCACTATGCGGGTTTAGTGGAGCAAAGCTTTTTACAATATCGCATTTTCATCTCTTTACAACCTTCTTCTACAATCTTTTTCCCCCCCTCTCCCCCTGTTGATTCATTCATTTCGTTTGTTACAACAGAAGAAGCGTCTGTTTTTCCCTGAAAGTTGCTCAATAGCCGTAGCCTGGGCCTACATGAGAGAGAGAGAGAGAGGTAGTGCCGGTAGAGACATGCTTTCCTATCAGCTATGGGTACAGTCTTCAGTGAGCAGGCATGGACACATTTTGAAATGCGGTATACTATAGTAATGCGTATGATACCCATCTGGTTGCCAGGGGCGATGGCGAAGCGACATGTGACCGCAGCATGGTGTCTTCAAGTCTACAGCTACAACATGATGTTTGATATGAGCTTCTAACTGTCACTCCTAACACCCCCCATCTATTTCCGTACCCTGCCTGCAGTTATCCCAACCAGAAACATTCAACTGTGTACCTGCCTAGAAGGCATGGCAGGAATTCAGACAATGCTTGCATGCCTTGAAGCCTGTCATTATCCATTATGATGAGGATGAGGAGCGAGGTGTGACAGATTGAATCAGCCATAGAATACACATAACTACAATACCTTACTGTAACTCACAATACATAACTACAATACCTTACTGTAATTCACAATACATAACTACAGTACCTTACTGTAACTCACAATACATAACTACAATACCTTACTGTAACTCACAATACATAACTACAGCACCTTACTGTAATTCACAATACATAACTACAGTACCTTACTGTAACTCACAATACATAACTACAATACCTTACTGTAACTCACAATACATAACTACAGCACCTTACTGTAATTCACAATACATAACTACAGTACCTTACTGTAACTCACAATACATAACTACAATACCTTACTGTAACTCACAATACATAACTACAGTACCTTACTGTAACTCACAATACATAACTACAATACCTTACTGTAACTCACAATACATAACTACAGCACCTTACTGTAATTCACAATACATAACTACATTACCTTACTGTAACTCACAATACATAACTACAATACCTTACTGTACCTCACAATACATAACTACAATACCTTACTGTAACTCACAATACACAACTATAATACCTTACTATAACTCACAATACAGAACTACAATACCTTACTGTAACTCACAATACACAACTACAATACCTTACTGTAACTCACAATGCAGAACTACGATACCTTACTGTAACTCACAATACATAACTACAATACCTTACTGTAACTCACAATACATAACTACAGTACCTTACTGTAATTCACAATACATAACTACAATACCTTACTGTAACTCACAATACACAACTATAATACCTTACTATAACTCACAATACATAACTACAATAACTTACTGTAACTCACAATACACAACTACAATACATTACTGTAACTCACAATGCAGAACTATGATACCTTACTGTAACTCACAATACATAACTACAATACCTTACTGTAACTCACAATACAGAACTACAATACCTTACTGTAACTCACAATACATAACTACAATACCTTACTGTAACTCACAACACATAACTACAATACCTTACTGTAACTCACAATACACAACTATAATACCTTACTGTAACTCACAATACAGAACTACGATACCTTACTGTAACTCACAATACAGAACTACAATACCTTACTGTAACTCACAATACACAACTACAATACCTTACTGTAACTCACAATACATAACTACAATACCTTACTGTAACTCACAATACACAACTATAATACCTTACTGTAACTCACAATACATAACTACAATACCTTACTGTAACTCACAATACAGAACTACAATACCTTACTGTAACTCACAATACATAACTACAATACCTTACTGTAACTCACAATACACAACTATAATACCTTACTGTAACTCACAATACATAACTACTATGTAGACTGTAACTCACATTATAAAGTATACATTCTTGTGAAATACAGTCCATGTGTATTGTCAGGTTGTGTCAATGGTAGGCCTTAGCATATAAACAGTATGTGAAACTGTTATTGACAAGTCCCAAGTCCGTTGAGGTTCGTGGTAATGTAGGTACACTGTATATAAGATACTCTACCTGGCAGGGATCTTTCCAGGCTCGTACTGTCTAGGACCTCTTATCTGCCAGCATGGAGGCTGTTCTCTCTACCTCCCTGTGGATCCACGTACTGTCTAGGACCTCTATCTGCCAGCATGGAGGCTGTTCTCTCTGCCTCCCTGTGGATCGACGTACTGTCCAGGACCTCTATCTGCCAGCATGGAGGCTGTTCTCTCTGCCTCCCTGTGGATCCACGTACTGTCCAGCACCTCTATCTGCCAGCATGGAGGCTGTTCTCTCTGTCTCCCTGTGGATCCACGTACTGTCCAGGACCTCTATCTGCCAGCACGGAGGCTGTTCTCTCTGCCTCCCTGTGGATCCACGTACTGTCCAGGACCTCTATCTGCCAGCATGGAGGCTGTTCTCTCTGCCTCCCTGTGGATCCACGTACTGTCTAGGACCTCTATCTGCCAGCATGGGGGCTGTTCTCTCTGCCTCCTGTGGATCCACGTACTGTCCAGGACCTCTATCTGCCAGCATGGAGGCTGTTCTCTCTGCCTCCCTGTGGATCGACGTACTGTCCAGGACCTCTATCTGCCAGCATGGAGGCTGTTCTCTCCACCTCCCTGTGGATCCACGTACTGTCCAGGACCTCTATCTGCCAGCATGGAGGCTGTTCACTCTACCTCCCTGTGGATCCACGTACTGTCCAGGACCTCTATCTGCCAGCAAGGAGGCTGTTCTCTCTGCCTCCCTGTGGATCCACGTACTGTCCAGGACCTCTATCTGCCAGCATGGAGGCTGTTCACTCTACCTCCCTGTGGATCCACGTACTGTCCAGGACCTCTATCTGCCAGCATGGAGGCTGTTCACTCTACCTCCCTGTGGATCCACATACTGTCCAGGACCTCTATCTGCCAGCATGGAGGCTGTTCTCTCTGCCTTCCTGCCTCCCTGTGGATCCACATACTGTCCAGGACCTCTATCTGCCAGCATGGAGGCTGTTCCCTCTGTCTTCCTGTGGATCGACGTACTGTCTAGGACCTCTATCTGCCAGCATGGAGGCTGTTCTCTCTGCCTCCCTGTGGATCCACATACTGTCCAGGACCTCTATCTGCCAGCACGGAGGCTGTTCTCTCTGCCTCCCTGTGGATCCACGTACTGTCCAGGACCTCTATCTGCCAGCACGGAGGCTGTTCTCTCTGCCTCCCTGTGGATCCACGTACTGTCCAGGACCTCTATCTGCCAGCACGGAGGCTGTTCTCTCTGCCTCCCTGTGGATCCACGTACTGTCCAGGACCTCTATCTGCCAGCATGGAGGCTGTTCTCTCTGCCTCCCTGTGGATCGACGTACTGTCCAGGACCTCTATCTGCCAGCATGGAGGCTGTTCTCTCCACCTCCCTGTGGATCCACGTACTGTCCAGGACCTCTATCTGCCAGCATGGAGGCTGTTCTCTCCACCTCCCTGTGGATCCACGTACTGTCCAGGACCTCTATCTGCCAGCATGGAGGCTGTTCTCTCTGCCTCCCTGTGGATCCACATACTGTCCAGGAGCTCTATCTGCCAGCATGGAGGCTATTCTCTCTGTCTTCCTGCCTCTCTGTGGATCCACATACTGTCCAGGAGCTCTATCTGCCAGCATGGAGGCTGTTCTCTCTACCTCCCTGTTGATCCACGTACTGTCCAGCACCTCTATCTGCCAGCATGGAGGCTGTTCTCTCTGTCTCCCTGTGGATCCACGTACTGTCTAGGACCTCTATCTGCCAGCATGGAGGCTGTTCTCTCTACCTCCCTGTGGATCCACGTACTGTCAAGGACCTCTATCTGCCAGCATGGAGGCTGTTCTCTCTACCTCCCTGTGGATCCACGTACTGTCCAGGACCTCTATCTGCCAGCACGGAGGCTGTTCTCTCTGCCTCCCTGTGGATCCACGTACTGTCCAGGACCTCTATCTGCCAGCATGGAGGCTGTTCTCTCTACCTCCCTGTGGATCCACGTACTGTCCAGGACCTCTATCTGCCAGCACGGAGGCTGTTCTCTCTGCCTCCCTGTGGATCCACGTACTGTCCAGGACCTCTATCTGCCAGCACGGAGGCTGTTCTCTACCTCCCTGTGGATCCACGTACTGTCCAGGACCTCTATCTGCCAGCACGGAGGCTGTTCTCTCTGCCTCCCTGTGGATCCACGTACTGTCCAGGACCTCTATCTGCCAGCATGGAGGCTGTTCTCTCTACCTCCCTGTGGATCCACGTACTGTCCAGGACCTCTATCTGCCAGCACGGAGGCTGTTCTCTCTGCCTCCCTGTGGATCCACGTACTGTCCAGGACCTCTATCTGCCAGCATGGAGGCTGTTCTCTCTACCTCACTGTGGATCCACGTACTGTCTAGGACCTCTATCTGCCAGCATGGAGGCTGTTCTCTCTGCCTCCCTGTGGATCCACGTACTGTCCAGGACCTCTATCTGCCAGCACGGAGGCTGTTCTCTCTGCCTCCCTGTGGATCCACGTACTGTCCAGGACCTCTATCTGCCAGCATGGAGGCTGTTCTCTCTGCCTCCCTGTGGATCCACGTACTGTCCAGGACCTCTATCTGCCAGCACGGAGGCTGTTCTCTCTGCCTCCCTGTGGATCCACGTACTGTCCAGGACCTCATCTGCCAGCACGGAGGCTGTTCTCTCTGCCTCCCTGTGGATCCACGTACTGTCCAGGACCTCTATCTGCCAGCATGGAGGCTGTTCTCTCTGCCTCCCTGTGGATCCACATACTGTCCAGGAGCTCTATCTGCCAGCATGGAGGCTATTCTCTCTGTCTTCCTGCCTCTCTGTGGATCCACATACTGTCCAGGACCTCTATCTGCCAGCATGGAGGCTGTTCTCTCTGCCTCCCTGTGGATCCACATACTGTCCAGGAGCTCTATCTGCCAGCATGGAGGCTGTTCTCTCTGCCTCCCTGTGGATCCACGTACTGTCCAGGACCTCTATCTGCCAGCATGGAGGCTGTTCTCTCTGCCTCCCTGTGGATCCACATACTGTCCAGGAGCTCTATCTGCCAGCATGGAGGCTGTTCTCTCTGTCTTCCTGCCTCCCTGTGGATCCACATACTGTCCAGGAGCTCTATCTGCCAGCATGGAGGCTGTTCTCTCTGTCTTCCTGCCTCCCTGTGGATCCGGGAGGGAGAGCCAGGATTTACCACACATTGTTCTGGTGCAGAGAGCCCCCCATGCTGTGCTGCTGCTGTCTCCTCGGTACAGCTACATTTAACATTATATTTGAAGCTTCTCCTGTTTCCTGGTTGGGTGGAGAACTAGCTGATTGGTGTACAGGTATGCCAATTAGGGAGTTAAAGCCATTTCTGACCGATGTGTCAAGAGTTAAGAACATAAGCTTTTGTAGAGAATTATAACAAGGTGTCCCTGAATAACACAAACAAGGATAAAGAATATACCAAGGAAAGACTTTTATTTGGAATTGAACAGGGAGAAACCAACCTGTTATTGTTCTGTTTGCCTCAGTGGAGGATTGCCTCACCTCCATAGCAACACATGATGCCCACAGATGGTTTCAGTTGGAGGCTTGTTGGAGCTTGTGGCTTCATTGCAGTGTCTCTTAGATTGTGGTATGGTGTTTTTCCATGATATTGCGATAGTCGAACTTGCCATACCCTAACTCAAGCCAGATGAGAATGTTTTGGTATCGGCGCAGCAGTCTAAGGCACTGCGTCTCAGTGCCAGAGAGGTCGTTCATAGAGACCTCTCCTCTCTGTTACAGAACTACCTGGTCGTTCATAGAGACCTCTCCTCTCTTGTACAGAACTACCTGGTAGTTCATAGAGACCTCTCTGTTACAGAACTACCTGGTCGTTCATAGAGACCTCTCCTCTCTGTTACAGAACTACCTGGTCGTTCATAGAGACCTCTCCTCTCTGTTACAGAACTACCTGGTCGTTCATAGAGACCTCTCCTCTCTGTTACAGAACTACCTGGTCGTTCATAGAGACCTCTCCTCTCTGTTACAGAACTATCTGGTCGTTCATAGAGACCTCTCCTCTCTGTTACAGAACTACCTGGTCGTTCATAGAGACCTCTCCTCTCTGTTACAGAACTACCTGGTCGTTCATAGAGACCTCTCTGTTACAGAACTATCTGGTCGTTCATAGAGACCTCTCCTCTGTTACAGAACTACCTGGTCGTTCATAGAGACCTCTCCTCTCTGTTACAGAACTACCTGGTTGTTCATAGAGACCTCTCTGTTACAGAACTACCTGGTCGTTCATAGAGACCTCTCCTCTCTGTTACAGAACTACCTGGTCGTTCATAGAGACTCTCTGTTACAGAACTACCTGGTCGTTCATAGAGACCTCTCCTCTCTGTTACAGAACTACCTGGTCGTTCATAGAGACCTCTCCTCTCTGTTACAGAACTACCTGGTTGTTCATAGAGACCTCTCCTCTCTGTTACAGAACTACCTGGTCGTTCATAGAGACCTCTCCTCTCTGTTACAGAACTACCTGGTCATTCATAGAGACCTCTCCTCTCTGTTACAGAACTACCTGGTCGTTCATAGAGACCTCTCCTCTCTGTTACAGAACTACCTGGTCGTTCATAGAGACCTCTCCTCTCTGTTACAGAACTACCTGGTCGTTCATAGAGACCTCTGTTACAGAACTACCTGGTCGTTCATAGAGACATTCTCCTCTCTGTTACAGAACTACCTGGTCGTTCATAGAGACCTCTCCTCTCTGTTACAGAACTACCTGGTCGTTCATAGAGACCTCTCCTCTCTGTTACAGAACTACCTGGTAGTTCATAGAGACCTCTCCTCTCTGTTACAAAACTACCTGGTAGTTCATAGAGACTACTCCTCTCTGTTAATACCTGGTCCTGATTCCCTCCCTAGCCCTTCCTCCTTGGTCATAACTCTCCCTAACCTACCCTTACCCCTAACCTCTAGCCCCTACCCCTAACCCCTTACCTCTACTCTAACCCCTAACCCCTAATCTCTAGCCCCTTACCCTTACCTCTAACCCCTTCCCCCTAACCCCTTACCCCTACCCTACCCTGCCCTTACCCCTAACCCCGTAATCCTACCCTGCTCTTACCCCTAACCCCTTAATCCTACCCTGCCCTTACCCCTAACCCTTAACCCCTTACCCCTAACCTGCCCTAACCCCTAATCTCTAGCCCCCTAACCCTAACCCCCTTACCCCTAACCCCTTACCCCTAACCCCTGTAAACTAAACCCACAAGGACCCTGTAAACTAAACCCACGAGGACAGTCCACAGCTGGGGACATTCTGTTACCTGCTGTCTTCTCACACACCCAATGTGGTCTCCTTTAGATTAGAACACACACTGTCTTATAGGCAACACACGCACACATGAACACACACGCACACGTATGCACTCACACACAGACACAAGAACACACGCAGACACAAGAACACGCACACATATACACACACACACACACACACACACACACAGACACATGAACACACACGCACACGTATGCACTCACACACAGACACAAGAACACACACACACACACACACACACACACACACACACACACACACACACACACACACACACACACACACACACACACACACACACACACACACACACACACACACACACACACACACACACACACACACACACACACACACACACACACACACACACTGCTCAGGAAGTGAAACTTCCCAGTACACAGAGTAACATGTGTTACTCTGACGTGTGTTTGTTCACCTGACTGTTTGACTGTTTATTTACTGAGGAATGCATTTAACACTCTGCAAGGTCATTTGCCTGCGGAAACAGCTGTGGAGAGAGAGAGAGAGAGAGAGAGATACATAGATAGAGAGAGAGACAGACAGACATTTTGTAATGTCTTTATTGTTTTGAAACTTCTGTATGTGTAATGTTTACTGTTCATTTTTATTGTTTATTTCACTTTTGTATATTATCTACCTCACTTGCTTTGGCAATGTTTCCCATGCCAATATAGCCCTTTGAATTGAATTGAATTGACAGAGAGAGACAGAGAGACAAAGAGAGAGAGAGAGATAGACAGAGAGGGGGAGACAGAGAGATACAGAGAGAGAGAGAGATAGACACAGAGTGGTAGAGAGAGATGGAGAAACAGGGAGACAGAGAGAGAGAGAGATAGACAGAGAGGGGTAGAGAGAGATGGAGAAACAGAGAGAGAGAGAGATAGACAGAGAGGGGTAGAGAGAGATGGAGAAACAGGGAGACAGAGAGAGAAAGAGAGAGAGAAATAGACAGAGAGGAGACAGAGTAAGACAGAGAGAGAGAGAGAGATCTTGGAGGATGTATCCTCAGTTGCAACAGGACTCTGTTAAAAGTAACATCTTCTGTTGATTCTGTTGATTCACTCTGTGGCAGCTAACAGCTAACAAGATGGGCAAACACATGGCAACCACATGAGATGGTTCACTGAGGAGAAGAATGAGATGAGACCATTCTGTCAGAATTATTCTGTAGACTCAGGATAGGTGAGAGTGAGAGGCGAAGACGAGAGGGTGGAGAAGAGGAGCAGAAAGGAGAAGGGAGAGGAGATAGGAGACGATAGGAATGGAAGAGGAGGGTGGAGGAGAGCAGAGCAGAACAGCTGAGAGGAGAGGAGCAGAAAGGAGAAGGGAGAGGAGATAGGAGACGATAGGAATGGAAGAGGAGGGTGGAGGAGAGCAGAGCAGAACAGCCGAGAGGAGAGGAGCAGAAAGGAGAAGGGAGAGGAGATAGGAGACGATAGGAATGGAAGAGGAGGGTGGAGGAGAGCAGAGCAGAACAGAGGAGAAGAGTTCCCCAGTCAAGCCAGCCAGAGAAAAGTTCTGGTTTGAATTAGAGAATAAGCAGCACTGAGAAGGAGGTAATGATGACACTTTAGTAGAGCAGCTGCTCAGAACAGTATGTTGGAGTTCAGTGTGATGGAGTTCAGTGTGATGGTGTTCAGTATGATGGAGTTCAGTGTGATGGGGTTCAATGTGATGAGGTTCAGTGTGATGGGGTTCAGTGTGATGGGGTTCAGTGTGATGGGGTTCAGTGTGATGGGGTTCAGTGTGATGGGGTTCAGTGTGATGGGGTTCAGTATGATGGGGTTCAGTGTGATGGGGTTCAGTGTGATGGGGTTCAGTGTGATGGGGTTCAGTGGGATGGGGTTCAGTGTGATGGGGTTCAGTATGATGGGGTTCAGTGTGATGGGGTTCAGTATGATGGGGTTCAGTGTGATGGGGTTCAGTATGATGGGGTTCAGTTTGATGGGGTTCAGTATGATGGTGTTCAGTATGTTGGGGTTCAGTGTGATGGGGTTCAGTATGATGGAGTTCAGTGTGATGGAGTTCAGTGTGATGGGGTTCAGTATGATGGGGTTCAGTATAATAGGTTCAGTGTGATGGGGTTCAGTGTGATGGGGTTCAGTGTGATGGGGTTCAGTATGATGGGGTTCAGTGTGATGAGGTGTTCAGTATGATGGGGTTCAGTGTGATGGGGTTCAGGATTGATGGGGTTCAGTGTGATGGGGTTCAGTGTGATGAGGTTCAGTGTGATGGGGTTCAGTGTGATGGGGTTCAGTATGATGGGGTTCAGTGTGATGGGGTTCAGTGTGATGAAGTTCAGTGTGATGGGGTTCAGTGTGATGGGGTTCAGTGTGATGGGGTTCAGTGTGATGGAGTTCAGTGTGATGGTGTTCAGTATGATGGGGTTCAGTGTGATGGGGTTCAGTGTGATGGTGTTCAGTATGATGGGGTTCAGTGTGATGGGGTTCAGTATGATGGGGTTCAGTGTGATGGGGTTCAGTATGATGGTGTTCATCATGATGGGATTTAGTATGATGGTGTTCAGTGTGATGGAGTTCAGTGTGATGGTGTTCAGTATGATGGGGTTCAGTGTGATGGGGTTCAGTGTGATGGTGTTCAGTATGATGGGGTTCAGTGTGATGGGGTTCAGTATGATGGGGTTCAGTATAATAGGGTTCAGTGTGATGGGGTTCAGTGTGATGGGGTTCAGTGTGATGAGGTTCAGTATGATGGGGTTCAGGGTGATGGGGTTCGGTGTGATGGGGTTCAGTGTGATGGTGTTCAGTGTGATGGGGTTCAGTATGATGGGGTTCAGTGTGATGGTGTTCAGTGTGATGGGGTTCAGGATTGATGGGGTTCAGTGTGATGGGGTACAGTGTGATGAGGTTCAGTGTGATGGGGTTCAGTGTGATGGGGTTCAGTATGATGGGGTTCAGTATAATAGTGTTCAGTGGGATGGGGTTCAGTGTGATGGGGTTCAGTATGATGGGGTTCAGTGTGATGGGGTTCAGTATGATGGGGTTCAGTATGATGGGGTTCAGTGTGATGCGGTTCAGTGTGATGGGGTTCAGTGCGATGGGGTTCAGTATGATGGGGTTCAGTGTGATGCGGTTCAGTGTGATGGGGTTCAGTGCGATGGGGTTCAGTATGATGGGGTTCAGTGTGATGGGGTTCAGTATGATGGGGTTCAGTATGATGGGGTTCAATGTGATGGGGTTCAGTATGATGGGGTTCAGTGTGATGGGGTTCAGTATGATGGGGTTCAGTATGATGGGGTTCAATGTGATGGGGTTCAGTATGATGGGGTTCAATGTGATGGGGTTCAGTATGATGGGGTTCAGTGTGATGAGTTTCAGTGTGATGGGGTTCAGTATGATGGGGTTCAGTGTGATGGGGTCCAGTGTGATGGGGTCCAGTGTGATGGGGTTCAGTATGATGGGGTTCAGCGTGATGGGGTTCAGTGTGATGGGGTTCAGTGTGATTGGGTCCAGTGTGATGGGATTTAGTATGATGGGGTTCAGTATGATGGGGTTCAGTGTGATGGGGTTCAGTGTGATGGGGTCCAGTGTGATGGGGTTCAGTATGATGGTGTTCAGTATGATGGTGTTCAGTATGATGGGGTTCAGCATGATGGGATTTAGTATGATGGGGTTCAGTGTGATGGGGTTCAGTGTGATGGGGGTCAGTGTGATGGGGTTCAATGTGATGGGGTTCAGTGTGATGGGGTCCAGTGTGATGGGGTCCAGTGTGATGGGGTTCAGTATGATGGGGTTCAGCGTGATGGGGTTCAGTGTGATGGGGTTCAGTGTGATTGGGTCCAGTGTGATGAGGTTCAGTGTGATGGGGTTCAGTATGATGGGGTTCAGTGTGATGGGGTTCAGTATGATGGGGTTCAGTGTGATGGGGTTCAGTATGATGGGGTTCAGTGTGATGGGGTTCAGTGTGATGGGGTTCAGTGTGATGGGGTTCAGTATGATGGGGTTCAGTGTGATGGGGTTCAGTGTGATGGGGTTCAGTATGATGGGGTTCAGTGTGATGGGGTCCAGTGTGATGGGGTTCAGTGTGATGGGGTCCAGTGTGATGAGGTTCAGTGTGATGGGGTTCAGTGTGATGGGGTTCAGTGTGATGGGGTTCAGTATGATGGGGTTCAGTGTGATGGGGTTCAGTGTGATGGGGTTCAGTATGATGAGGTTCAGTGTGATGGGGTTCAGTATGATGGGGTTCAGTGTGATGGGGTTCAGTGTGATGGGGTTCAGTGTGATGGGGCTCAGTGTGATGGGGTTCAGTATGATGGAGTTCAGTGTGATGGGGTTCAGTGTGATGGGGTTCAGTGTGATGGGGTTCAGTATGATGAGGTTCAGTGTGATGGGGTTCAGTATGATGGTGTTCAGTGTGATGGGGTTCAGTGTGATGGGGTTCAGTGTGATGGGGTTCAGTATGATGGTGTTCAGTGTGATGGGGTTCAGTGTGATGGGGTTCAGTGTGATGGGGTTCAGTATGATGGAGTTCAGTGTGATGGGGTTCAGTGTGATGGGGTTCAGTGTGATGGGGTTCAGTGTGATGGGGTTCAGTGTGACGGGGTTCAGTGTGATGGTGTTCAATGTGATGGGGTTCAGTGTGACGGGGTTCAGTATGATGGGGTTCAGTATAATAGTGTTCAGTGTGATGGGGTTCAGTATAAAAGTGTTCAGTATGATGGGGTTCAGTGTGATGGGGTTCAGTGTGATGGGGTTCAGTATAATAGTGTTCAGTATGATGGGGTTCAGTGTGATGGGGTTCAGTGTGATGGGGTTCAGTGTGATGGGGTTCAGTATGATGGGGTTCAGTATGATGTTGTTCAGTGTGATGGGGTTCAGTGTGATGGGGTTCAGTATAAAAGTGTTCAGTATGATGGGGTTCAGTGTGATGGGGTTCAGTGTGATGGGGTTCAGTGTGATGGGTTCAGTATGATGGGGTTCAGTATGATGTTGTTCAGTGTGATGGGGTTCAGTATAATAGTGTTCAGTGTGATGGGGTTCAGTGTGATGGGGTTCAGTGTGATGGGGTTCAGTATAATAGTGTTCAGTGGGATGGTGCAACACATACCGTGTCTATTGTATTGTATCTGTGTTACGTATTTCATGAACACGTTAAAAACCTTGAAACTGAAATGTTCCAAATTTTCTCGAGTGGCCCTTGGATTTGCCTTTGCACTCATGAATGATCAAAAAGAGTGACGTTTAAGTTTTAGTTACAGCTGTGCTCCATATTTTAATACTTTGTTTTACGGTAATATAAATGACATATCGGACAGCAACCTTTAACGGCTCGTTGGAAATGGAATCATGCGTTTACGTAAGCCTCACATGATTCTCTGGCCAAAGGGGGGTCATAGTTCACAATGTTTATGGACGGCATATATCCAATATACAGTAGATTGGGTGAGATAAAGTGTGTTTTCAGGCCAGGGAACATGTCAGCCCTGTTTGGCTGTTGTCCTCGCCCCGCTGTGAGATTGAAACCAGGGTGTGTCCCAGAAACAGATTATCTTAGTGATTACGCTGTTGCTTCTGGCCTCGTTTAGGAGGAAGGAAAGTCAACACTGCAGGCACTGGCTCCGAGCTGCCTGAGTACACAGCCACTGTACACCTACAGTACATCAATGGACTAAAGAACTCATATTGCCTTATCCTGGTGAAACAATACGCTTGTCCATTAGATATGGAGGTTCATGTTTTATCTTAACAGGGTCATGTCGTTAGCCTCGTGAGAGCATGGGAAACAGTTATGGTAGCTGCATGTCGTTAGCCTTGTGAGAGCATGGGAAACAGTTATGGTAGCTGCATGTTGTTAGCCTCGTGATGGGAAACAGTTATGGTAGCTGCATGTCGTTAGCCTCGTGATGGGAAACAGTTATGGTAGCTGCATGTCGTTAGCCTCGTGATGGGAAACAGTTATGGTAGCTGCATGTCGTTAGCCTTGTGAGAGCATGGGAAACAGTTATGGTAGCTGCATGTCGTTAGCCTCGTTATGGGAAACAGTTATGGTAGCTGCATGTCGTTAGCCTCGTGAGAGCATGGGAAACAGTTATGGTAGCTGCATGTCGTTAGCCTCCTGAGAGCATGGGAAACAGTTATGGTAGCTGCATGTCGTTAGCCTCCTGAGAGCATGGGAAACAGTTATGGTAGCTGCATGTCGTTAGCCTCGTGAGAGCATGGGAAACAGTTATGGTAGCTGCATGTCGTTAGCCTCGTGAGCATGGGAAACAGTTATGGTAGCTGCATGTCGTTAGCCTCGTGAGAGCATGGGAAACAGTTATGGTAGCTGCATGTCGTTAGCCTCGTGAGAGCATGGGAAACAGTTATGGTAGCTGCATGTCGTTAGCCTCGTGAGAGCATGGGAAACAGTTATGGTAGCTGCACGTCGTTAGCCTCGTGAGAGCATGGGAAACAGTTATGGTAGCTGCACGTCGTTAGCCTTGTGAGAGCATGGGAAACAGTTATGGTAGCTGCACATCGTTAGCCTCGTGAGAGCATGGGAAACAGTTATGGTAGCTGCATGTCGTTAGCCTCGTGAGAGCATGGGAAACAGTTATGGTAGCTGCATGTCGTTAGCCTCGTGAGAGCATGGGAAACAGTTATGGTAGCTGCATGTCGTTAGCCTCGTGAGAGCATGGGAAACAGTTATGGTAGCTGCATGTCGTTAGCCTTGTGAGAGCATGGGAAACAGTTATGGTAGCTGCATGTCGTTAGCCTCGTGAGAGCATGGGAAACAGTTATGGTAGCTGCATGTCGTTAGACTCGTGAGAGCATGGGAAACAGTTATGGTAGCTGCATGTTGTTAGCCTCGTGAGAGCATGGGAAACAGTTATGGTAGCTGCATGTCATTAGCCTCGTGAGAGCATGGGAAACAGTTATGGTAGCTGCATGTCGTTAGCCTTGTGAGAGCATGGGAAACAGTTATGGTAGCTGCATGTCGTTAGCCTCGTGAGAGCATGGGAAACAGTTATGGTAGCTGCATGTCGTTAGACTCGTGCGAGCATGGGAAACAGTTATGGTAGCTGCATGTTGTTAGACTCGTGAGAGCATGGGAAACAGTTATGGTAGCTGCATGTCGTTAGCCTCGTGAAGGGAAACAGTTAAGGTAGCTGCATGTCGTTAGCCTTGTGAGAGCATGGGAAACAGTTATGGTAGCTGCATGTCGTTAGCCTCTTGAGAGCATGGGAAACAGTTATGGTAGCTGCATGTCGTTAGCCTCGTGATGGGAAACAGTTATGGTAGCTGCATGTTGTTAGCCTTGTGAGAGCATGGGAAACAGTTATGGTAGCTGCATGTCGTTAGCCTCGTGAGAGCATGGGAAACAGTTATGGTAGCTGCACGTTAGACTCGTGAGAGCATGGGAAACAGTTATGGTAGCTGCATGTCGTTAGCCTCGTGATGGGAAACAGTTATGGTAGCTGCATGTCGTTAGCCTTGTGAGAGCATGGGAAACAGTTATGGTAGCTGCATGTCGTTAGCCTCGTGAGAGCATGGGAAACAGTTATAGTAGCTGCATGTCGTTAGCCTCGTGATGGGAAACAGTTATGGTAGCTGCATGTCGTTAGCCTCGTGAGAGCATGGGAAACAGTTATGGTAGCTGCACGTCGTTAGACTCGTGAGAGCATGGAAAACAGTTATGGTAGCTGCATGTCGTTAGACTCGTGAGAGCATGGGAAACAGTTATGGTAGCTGCATGTTGTTAGCCTCGTGAGAGCATGGGAAACAGTTATGGTAGCTGCACGTCGTTAGACTCGTGAGAGCATGGGAAACAGTTATGGTAGCTGCATGTCGTTAGCCTCGTGATGGGAAACAGTTATGGTAGCTGCATGTCGTTAGCCTTGTGAGAGCATGGGAAACAGTTATGGTAGCTGCATGTCGTTAGCCTCGTGAGAGCATGGGAAACAGTTATGGTAGCTGCATGTCGTTAGACTCGTGCGAGCATGGGAAACAGTTATGGTAGCTGCATGTTGTTAGACTCGTGAGAGCATGGGAAACAGTTATGGTAGCTGCATGTCGTTAGCCTCGTGAAGGGAAACAGTTAAGGTAGCTGCATGTCGTTAGCCTTGTGAGAGCATGGGAAACAGTTATGGTAGCTGCATGTCGTTAGCCTCTTGAGAGCATGGGAAACAGTTATGGTAGCTGCATGTCGTTAGCCTCGTGATGGGAAACAGTTATGGTAGCTGCATGTTGTTAGCCTTGTGAGAGCATGGGAAACAGTTATGGTAGCTGCATGTCGTTAGCCTCGTGAGAGCATGGGAAACAGTTATGGTAGCTGCACGTCGTTAGACTCGTGAGAGCATGGGAAACAGTTATGGTAGCTGCATGTCGTTAGCCTCGTGATGGGAAACAGTTATGGTAGCTGCATGTCGTTAGCCTTGTGAGAGCATGGGAAACAGTTATGGTAGCTGCATGTCGTTAGCCTCGTGAGAGCATGGGAAACAGTTATAGTAGCTGCATGTCGTTAGCCTCGTGATGGGAAACAGTTATGGTAGCTGCATGTCGTTAGCCTCGTGAGAGCATGGGAAACAGTTATGGTAGCTGCACGTCGTTAGACTCGTGAGAGCATGGAAAACAGTTATGGTAGCTGCACGTCGTTAGACTCGTGAGAGCATGGGAAACAGTTATGGTAGCTGCATGTTGTTAGCCTCGTGAGAGCATGGGAAACAGTTATAGTAGCTGCATGTCGTTAGCCTCGTGATGGGAAACAGTTATGGTAGCTGCATGTCGTTAGCCTCGTGAGAGCATGGGAAACAGTTATGGTAGCTGCATGTTGTTAGCCTCGTGAGAGCATGGGAAACAGTTATGGTAGCTGCATGTCATTAGCCTCGTGAGAGCATGGGAAACAGTTATGGTAGCTGCATGTCGTTAGCCTTGTGAGAGCATGGGAAACAGTTATGGTAGCTGCATGTCTATAGCCTCGTGATGGGAAACAGTTATAGTAGCTGCATGTTGTTAGCCTCGTGATGGAAAACAGTTATGGTAGCTGCATGTCGTTAGCCTTGTGAGAGCATGTGAAACAGTTATGGTAGCTGCATGTCGTTAGCCTTGTGAGAGCATGGGAAACAGTTATGGTAGCTGCATGTCGTTAGCCTTGTGAGAGCATGGGAAACAGTTATGGTAGCTGCATGTCGTTAGCCTCGTGATGGGAAACAGTTATGGTAGCTGCATGTCGTTAGCCTCGTGAGAGCATGGGAAACAGTTATGGTAGCTGCATGTCATTAGCCTCGTGAGAGCATGGGAAACAGTTATGGTAGCTGCATGTCGTTAGCCTTGTGAGAGCATGGGAAACAGTTATGGTAGCTGCATGTCGTTAGCCTCGTGATGGGAAACAGTTATGGTAGCTGCATGTCGTTAGCCTCGTGAGAGCATGGGAAACAGTTATGGTAGCTGCATGTCTATAGCCTCGTGATGGGAAACAGTTATAGTAGCTGCATGTTGTTAGCCTCGTGATGGAAAACAGTTATGGTAGCTGCATGTCGTTAGCCTTGTGAGAGCATGTGAAACAGTTATGGTAGCTGCATGTCTATAGCCTCGTGATGGGAAACAGTTATGGTAGCTGCATGTCGTTAGCCTCGTGATGGAAAACAGTTATGGTAGTTGGTGTCTCAGTAAGAACAAGCGAATTGAAGGATGTTTATGTTTTGTTCCAAGGCGAGATGCTCTTGTGTTTCGACACGGGTGTCCAGTGGAATATCACTGTGTGATTTACATTATTGTAAGAATGATCTCTTTCTGCTTCCGTTGGCCCATTACACACAGACCCAGCTGGCCCATTACACACAGTCCCAGCTGGCCCATTACACACAGACCCAGCTGGCCCTTAACACACAGACCCAGCTGGCCCATTACACACAGACCCAGCTGGCCCATAACACACAGACCCAGCTGGCCCATAACACACAGACCCAGCTGGCCCATTACACACAGACCCAGCTGGCCCATAACACACAGACCCAGCTGGCCCATTACACACAGACCCAGCTTGCCCATTACACACAGACCCAGCTGGCCCTTAACACACCGACCCAGCTGGCCCATTACACACCGACCCAGCTGACCCATAACACACAGACCCAGCTGGCCCATTACACACCGACCCAGCTGGCCCATTACACACCGACCCAGCTGGCCCATAACACACAGACCCAGCTGGCCCATAACACACAGACCCAGCTGGCCCATAACACACAGACCCAGCTGGCCCATTACACACCGACCCAGCTGGCCCATAACACACAGACCCAGCTGGCCCATTACACACCGACCCAGCTGGCCCATAACACACAGACCCAGCTGGCCCATAACACACAGACCCAGCTGGCCCTTAACACACAGACCCAGCTGGCCCATTACACACAGACCCAGCTGGCCCATTACACACAGACCCAGCTGGCCCATAACACACAGACCCAGCTGGCCCATAACACACAGACCCAGCTGGCCCATTACACACAGACCCAGCTGGCCCATTACACACAGACCCAGCTGGCCCTTAACACACAGACCCAGCTGGCCTTTAACACACAGACCCAGCTGGCCCATAACACACAGACCCAGCTGGCCCATAATGACTTACAGACCCAGCTGGCCCAGGAGGCAAAACCAAGGTTACTGTCTGGTATATGACTTATGTCACGATCTGAACCGAGGTTACTGTCTGGTATATGACTTATGTCATGATCTGATCTGATCCAAGGTTACTGTCTAGTATATGACTTATGTCACGATCTGATCCGAGGTTACTATCTGGTATATGACTTATGTCATGATCTGATCTGATCCGAGGTTACTATCTGGTATATGACTTATGTCACGATCTGATCCGAGTTTACTGTCTGGTATATGACTTATGTCACGATCTGATCTGGTCCGAGGTTACTGTCTGGTATATGACTTATGTCACGATCTGATCCGAGGTTACTGTCTGGTATATGACTTATGTCACGATCTGATCCGAGGTTACTGTCTGGTATATGACTCATGTCATGATCTGATCTGATCCGAGGTTACTGTCTGGTATATGACTTATGTCACGATCTGATCCGAGGTTACTGTCTGGTATATGACTTATGTCATGATCTGATCCCGAGGTTACTGTCTGGTATATGACTCATGTCATGATCTGATCTGGTCCGAGGTTACTGTCTGGTATACAGTAGTAGTTATATCGTGATCTGATCCACCTATGTGTTCCTATAACGTCACATAGTTTTTTATGACACCTTGTAGCCGAACAACGATTTTGAGAAGGGCCTTTTCTTACTTCACCTTGGAGATGCAGTAAGTCAGAAACTAGCAGATTCCTTACTTACCAGGGGGTTGCAACGGAAATTATTTTCCCATTCTGAACAGATGGTTTTTCATTCCATTCCACTGTTACGACCACTAAAATAATGTTCTGAATTGGTTCGAACCCTCCCAAAAAATGTACTGGTTTATATCGATGCTTTCTGTTCTATATTAAACCTCAGAAATCATTTTTTTAAAATGTATTTTTACATTTAGCTTGACATTAAATTAAACTTCACAAATCATGCATTGTGGATAGAGCAGCTTACTATGGAGCAGAAAAACTGTAGTTCAGGGAGTTGTTTACATTATTTTTTTAGTTAATAAATTCAATGTGAAATGTGATACTATAGTGTCTCTAACTAGCATTGAAAAAGTGAATCCATTCTTTAATTCAATATCTCTCTCCCCCATCTTCTGAATCACACTTGTTGTAACGTCAGTAGTCTACAGCTATGTTATGGAGGGGAGGGGCTTGTAACGTCAGTAGTCTACAGCTATGTTATGGAGGGGAGGGGCTTGTAACGTCAGTAGTCTACGGCTATGTTATGGAGGGGAGGGGCTTGTAACGTCAGTAGTCTACAGCTATGTTATGGAGGGGGAGGGGCTTGTAACGTCAGTAGTCTACAGCTATGTTATGGAGGGGGAGGGGCTTGTAACGTCAGTAGTCTACAGCTATGTTATGGAGGGGAGGGGCTTGTAACGTCAGTAGTCTACAGCTATGTTATGGAGGGGAGCGGCTTGTAACGTCAGTAGTCTACAGCTATGTTATGGAGGGGGAGGGGCTTGTAACGTCAGTAGTCTACAGCTATGTTATGGAGGGGGAGGGGCTTGTAACGTCAGTAGTCTACAGCAATGTTATGGAGGGGGAGGGGCTTGTAACGTCAGTAGTCTACAGCTATGTTATGGAGGGGGAGGGGCTTGTAACGTCAGTAGTCTACAGCTATGTTATGGAGGGGAGGGGCTTGTAACGTCAGTAGTCTACAGCTATGTTATGGAGGGGAGGGGCTTGTAACGTCAGTAGTCTACAGCTATGTTATGGAGGGGTGCTTGTAACGTCAGTAGTCTATAGCTATGTTATGGAGGGGGGAGGGGCTTGTAACGTCAGTAGTCTACAGCTATGTTATGGAGAGGGAGGGGCTTGTAACGTCAGTAATCTACAGCTATGCTTTGGAAGGGGAGGGGCTTGTAACGTCAGTAGTCTACAGCTATGCTTTGGAGGGGGAGGGGCTTGTAACGTCAGTAGTCTATAGCTATGCTTTGGAGGGGAGGGGCTTGTAACGGCAGTAGTCTACAGCTATGCTTTGGAGGGGGAGGGGCTTGTAACGTCAGTAGTCTACAGCTATGCTTTGGGGGGAGGGGTAATGGGGGAGGGGCTTGTAACATCAGTAGTCTACAGCTATGCTTTGGAAGGGGAGGGGCTTGTAACGTCAGTTTCTGATGGGGAGAGGCAGGTAGACTACACTCACATACACTGGCAAAGATGTTCAGCTGTCAGGCAGATACTGGAAGAAGTTTCTGATTGACAGAGAGAGGGCTTTGCATACGCTCGTTGTTGCCTTTTTTGTGGGACTAGAACAAAAATACCCCGGAGCATAGAAGAACTGTATTAACCGATTCCCAAGCTTTTAAAAATAACGGTTCTGTTCCCAGAACAGTATAGATCACTTCCCTTCCCGGTTCTGATTCTGTTCCTTAAATTTGTTTGTTATTTTCCAGGTTTTCGGTTATTTTCCCTGAACCGGTTCCATCCCACGTTACCTACAAACAGCTGCAAATCCATATAAAACGACATGTTTTGAAGTTCATTTTCCTTGCTTTGTGTAACAATATTATCATGAATCTAGCAAATAAGTTTTGTGGGTTAGAGTGCAGTATTTATTTAGTTTCATAGCACAAATGTATGTTAGTGTGTTTCTCAGACTGGCTTTAGCCACAGATGGAGCAGGCCTGTCCTGGCAAGTGCAGGGATCGGTGAATCTGTTCGAGCCAACCGCTAGCGCGACAGCTGAAATGGTAAAAAAAAAAAAAAAAAAAAAAAATGATTCCAGCTTTAAATGGATCATCCAGATTAGCTGTTAGCTTTTGTTTTGTTCTCATCTAATACTAACAATTACAGTATTCTATCATACTGACAATATGGTACTACAGAGAAGAGAGGTTTAGGAGAAGAGAGGAGAGAGGAGGGGAGTGGGGGTGGAGGGGAGAGGAGAGGAGAGGAGAGAGAGAAGAAGAGAGGAGTGGAGATGTTTAGGAGAGGAGGGAGGAGAGAGAAGAGAGGAGAGGAGAGAGAGAGAGGAGGAGAGGTTTTGGAGAGGAGAGAGGGAGAGGAGAGGAGTTTTAGGAGAGGAGAGGAGAGGAGAGGTTTAGGAGAGGAGGAGAAGAGAGAGGAGAGAGGAGAGGAGAGGGAGAGGTTTAGGAGAGGAGAGAAGGAGGAGAGGAGGAGGGGAGGGAGTGGAGGGTTTAGGAGAGGAGAGAGTGGAGAAGAGGAGAGGGAGGGTTTAGGAGGGAGAGGAAGAGGGAGGAGTGGAGAGGTTTAGGAGAGCAGAGGAGTGGAGAGGAGAGGAGAGAGGAGAAGAGAAGAGGAGGAGAGGAGCGGAGAGGTTTAGGAGAGGAGAGGTGGATGACTGGATCTTTCAGGCAGACAGGCATAATAAAGCCTTGGTTGTATCACTACAGAAGCTGGAGACAGGGAGCGATGGAGGAGGCGGCACTGATGAATTATTTATGTCTGGCCAAAACACCCAATTTCCGTTTCATTCTTTCACAGGGAGTCTGGGACTACTAACCAGAGAGCTCTGTGATACCCCCCCCCCGCTTGTCTAATGATTTAAGTATTTGTAATGAGGTTTGGAAGACGTATCTGTAGCAATGATTATTTGTTTTAAGGAATAATAAATCTTCTTATATTTTTTCAGCTGTTATTAATCATAGGATAAGTTGTGCCTTGAAACCCCGTGTTGTAGACCTACGACGTCATCAAAGAGGGAATAATAGCTGTGTCGTTTGTGTTACGTCTCATTGTTGCTCAGCCTCATCAGTTACAAGTGATGGAATGAACCCGTGATGGAACTCGAAGCATTCTTTTGGAATCGACGCTGAGACTTGTTCACTTCGTAACACTCTGTAGCATTTTTCTACGTTAGAAAGAGCACGGTCAGTTTTCATAACCTCCTGTACTCAATGGATCCTTTGTAGTCTTTACTACGTGTAGTGTTGAATAGTGATGGCTGTAGTGTTGAATAGTGATGGCTGTAGTCCTTAGTAGTGTTGAATGTGATGGCTGCAGTGTTGAATGTGATGGCTGTAGTGTTGAATGTGATGGCTGTAGTGTTGAATGTGATGGCTGTAGTGTTGAATAGTGATTGCTGTAGTGTTGAATAGTGATGGCTGTAGTGTTGAATAGTGATGGCTGTAGTGTTGAATAGTGATGGCTGTAGTGTTGAATAGTGATGGCTGTAGTGTTGAATAGTGATGGCTGTAGTCCTTAGTGGTGTTGAATAGTGATGGCTGTAGTGTTGAATAGTGATGGCTGTAGTGTTGAATAGTGATGGCTGTAGTCCTTAGTAGTGTTGAATAGTGATGGCTGTAGTGTTGAATAGTGATGGCTGTAGTCCTTAGTGGTGTTGAATAGTGATGGCTGTAGTGTTGAATAGTGATGGATGTAGTGTTGAATAGTGATGGCTGTAGTGTTGAATGTGATGGCTGCAGTGTTGAATGTGATGGCTGTAGTGTTGAATGTGATGGCTGTAGTGTTGAATAGTGATGGATGTAGTGTTGAATAGTGATGGCTGTAGTGTTGAATAGTGATGGCTGCAGTGTTGAATGTGATGGCTGTAGTGTTGAATGTGATGGCTGCAGTGTTGAATGTGATGGCTGTAGTGTTGAATGTGATGGCTGTAGTGTTGAATGTGATGGCTGTAGTGTTGAATGATGGCTGTAGTGTTGAATGTGATGACTGTGTAATTGAAGGCAGTCAGATCAGATGCTGCAGTGGGCTGAGGCTGCGACTATGGCCAGGAGAGGAAGGGAGAGGAGAGGAGAGGAGAGGAGAGGGAGAGAGAGAGGAGAGGAGAGGACAGGACAGGACAGGAGAGGAGAGGAGAGGAGAGGAGAGGAAGGGAGAGGAGGAGAGGGAGAGGAGAGGAGAGGGAGAGGAGAGGAGAGGAGAGAGAGGAGAGGGGAGAGGAGAGAGAGGAGAGGAGAGGAGAGGAGAGAGAAGGGGAGGGGAGAGGAGAGGAGGAGAGGAGAGGAGAGAGAGAAGGGGAGGGGAGAGGAGAGGAGAGAGGAGAGGAGAGAGAAGGGGAGGGGAGGGGAGAGGAGGGAGAGGGAGAGAGAGAGGAGAGGAGAGAGAAGGGGAGGGGAGAGGAGAGAGGAGAGGAGAGGAGAGAGAGAAGGGAAAGGGAGAGGAGGAGAGGAGAGAGAAGGGGAGGGGAGGGGAGAGGAGAGGAGAGGGAGAGGAGAGAGAAGGGGAGGGGGAGAGGAGGGCAAGGAGAACATGCCCTGCATCCTGACGAAGCTCGTGGCTGCTGCCAGGAGAGGTTCAGCCAGGAGAGGAGAGGAGAAGTGAACCAGGAGAACATGCCCTGCATCTTGATGATACTGGAGGCTGCAGCTGTGGTTAGCAAAGGGGAGCCAGGAGAGGAGTGGAGGGGAGAGGAGGCGAGAGGAGGGGAGAGTATGTGGTGTGATGTGGAGAGGAGGCGAGAGGAGGGGAGATGAGGAGATGAGGAGATGAGGGGAGAGGAGGGGAGGGAGGAGAGAGTATGTGGTGTGATGTGGAGATGAGGCGAGAGGAGGGGAGATGAGGAGATGAGGAGATGAGGGGAGAGGAGGGGAGAGGAGGAGAGAGTATGTGGTGTGATGTGGAGAGGAGGCGAGAGGAGGGGAGATGAGGAGATGAGGAGTGGAGAGGAGGGAGAGGAGGGGGAGGAGAAGATCATGCTTGTGTTGTTGTTAGCATGTTGCTAACCTTGGTTCCTCTCAGCAGTCGGCCATGTGTTAGCATGTTGCTACCGCTGGTTTCTCTCAGCAGTTGACCATGTGTTAGCATATTGCTAACCTTGGTTCCTCTCAGCAGTTGACCATGTGTTAGCATGTTGCTAACCCTGGTTCCTCTCAGCAGTTGACCATGTGTTATCATGTTGCTAACCCTGGTTCCTCTCAGCAGTTGACCATGTGTTAGCATGTTGCTAACCTTGGTTCCTCTCAGCGGTCGGCCATGTGTTAGCATGTTGCTACCGCTGGTTCCTCTCAGCAGTTGGCCGTGTGTTAGCATGTTGCTAACCCCGGTTCCTCTCAGCAGTTGACCATGTGTTAGCATGTTGCTAACCTTGGTTCCTCTCAGCGGTCGGCCATGTGTTAGCATGTTGCTACCGCTGGTTCCTCTCAGCAGTTGACCATGTGTTAGCATGTTGCTACCGCTGGTTCCTCTCAGCAGTTGACCATGTGTTAGCATGTTGCTACCGCTGGTTCTTCTCAGCAGTTGGCCATGTGTTAGCAGGAGGAGTGGAGGAGGAGGGAGGAGTAGAGGAGGAGTGGGAGTGGAGGAGGAGGAGGAGGAGTGGAGGGAGGAGGAGTGGAGGAGGAGTAGAGGAGGAGGAGCAGTGGAGGAGGAGTGGAGGAGGAGGGGAGTGGAGGAGGAGGAGGAGGAGTGGGAGTGGAGGAGGAGTGGGGAGTGGAGGAGGAGTGGAGGAGGAGTGGAGGAGGAGTAGAGGAGGAGGAGCAGTGGAGGAGGAGTGGAGGAGGAGTGGGAGTGGAAGAGGAGTAGAGGAGGAGTTGGAGTAGAGGAGGAGTGGGAGTGGAGGAGGAGGAGGAGGGGGAGTGGAGGAGGAGTGGGAGTGGAGGAGGAGTGGAGGAGGAGTGGAGGAGGAGTAGAGGAGGAGGAGCAGTGGAGGAGGAGTGGAGGAGGAGTGGGAGTGGAAGAGGAGTAGAGGGAGGAGTTGGAGTAGAGGAGGAGTGGGAGTGGAGGAGGAGGAGTGGGAGTGGAGGAGGAGTGGGAGTGGAGGAGGAGTGGGAGTGGAGGAGGAGTAGGAGTAGAGGAGGAGGAGCAGTGGAGGAGGAGTGGAGGAGGAGTGGGAGGGAGGAAGGTGCCGTCCCTGGAAAAATCAATCAATCAAATTTATTTGTAAAGCCCTTCTTACATCAGCTGATATCACAAAGTGCTGTACAGAAACCCAGCCTAAAACCCCAAACAGCAAGCAATGCAGGTGTAGAAGCACGGTGGCTTGGAAAAACTCCCTAGAAAGGCCAGAACTCTAGGAAGAAACCTAGAGGGGAACCAGGCTATGATGGGTGGCCAGTCCTCTTCTGGCTGTGCCGGGTTGAGATTAGAAACCTAGAGAGGAACCGGCTATGATGGGTGGCCAGTCCTCTTCTGGCTGTGCCGGTGGAGATTAGAAACATAGAGAGGAACCGGGCTCTGAGGGGTGGCCAGTCCTCTTCTGGCTGTGTCGGGTGGAGATTATAACAGAACATGGCCAAGATGTTCAAATGTTCATAAATGACCAGCATGGTCAAATAATAATAATCACAGTAGTTGTCGAGGGTGCAGCAAGTCAGCACCTCAGGAGTAAATGTCAGACGAACGCTCGTGCCTGGTCTAGTCAGCGTGTAACGCTCTCTGTGATCTGAGGGGGTGGGGAGGGGGGGTCTAGGAGAGAGATCTCTCATTTACCCTGGTCAACTAGGAGTGGGGGAGTACAGTACTGTGTGTGTGTGTGTGAATGTGTGTACGTTCACATGTATGTGTGTGTAAGTGTGTGCACGTTAAAATGCGTTTGTGTGTGTGTTTGTTTGTGTGTGTGCATGTTCACATGAATGTTTGTGTAGGTGTGTGCACATTAGTATGTGTGTGTATGTGTGTGTGTGTGTGTGTGTGTGTGTGTGTGCGTTCACATGTATGTGTGTGTAAGTGTGTGCACGTTAGTGTGTGTGTGTGTGTGTGTGCATGTTCACATGAATGTTTGTGTAGGTGTGTGCACGTTAGTATGTGTGTGTATGTGTGTGTGTGTGTGTGTGCATGTTCACATGAATGTTTGTGTAGGTGTGTGCACGTTAGTATGTGTGTGTAGGTGTGTGCACGTTAGTATGTGTGTGTATGTGTGTGTGTGTGTGTGTGTGTGTGCGGTCTCTTCACTCTCTATCTTTATCTGAGCATCTGTAACTGAACAGGAAGACAAATATACACCGGAGACAGACCGGACAGTCAGGATATTTACAACTCCGGGAAACTGGCCTCCTCTGTGTTTCCATTATCTATCACAATGAACAATGTGTCATCCTACCAAAGATTATACAGTAAAGCATCAGAACATGAAAACACATGTGTCCTAGACTAAGGACTCAGTTATAGAGCTAGACTGAGGAGTCAGTTATAGTCCTAGACTAAGGAGTCAGTTATAGATCTAGACTAAGGAGTCAGTTATAGATCTAGACTAAGGAGTCAGTTATAGATCTAGACTAAGGAGTCAGTTATAGATCTAGACTAAGGAGTCAGTTATAGATCTAGACTAAGGAGTCAGTTATAGATCTAGACTAAGGAGTCAGTTATAGATCTAGACTAAGGAGTCAGTTATAGTCCTAGACTAAGGAGTCAGTTATAGATCTAGACTAAGGAGTCAGTTATAGATCTAGACTAAGGAGTCAGTTATAGATCTAGACTAAGGAGTCAGTTATAGATCTAGACTAAGGAGACAGTTATAGTCCTAGACTAAGTAGTCAGTTATAGATCTAGACTAAGGAGTCAGTTATAGAGCTAGACTAAGGAGTCAGTTATAGATCTAGACTGAGGAGTCAGTTATAGATCTAGACTAAGGAGTCAGTTATAGATCTAGACTAAGGAGTCAGTTATAGTCCTAGACTAAGGAGTCAGTTATAGATCTAGACTAAGGAGTCAGTTATAGAGCTAGACTAAGGAGTCAGTTATAGATCTAGACTGAGGAGTCAGTTATAGATCTAGACTAAGGAGTCGGATATAGATCTAGACTAAGGAGTCAGTTATAGTCCTAGACTGAGGAGTCAGTTATAGATCTAGACTAAGGAGTCAGTTATAGATCTAGACTAAGGAGTCAGTTATAGTCCTAGACTGAGGAGTCAGTTATAGATCTAGACTAAGGAGTCAGTTATAGTCCTAGACTAAGGAGTCAGTTATAGATCTAGACTAAGGAGTCAGTTATAGATCTAGACTAAGGAGTCAGTTATAGTCCTAGACTAAGGAGTCAGTTATAGTCCTAGACTAAGGAGTCAGTTATAGATCTAGACTAAGGAGTCAGTTATAGATCTAGACTAAGGAGTCAGTTATAGATCTAGACTAAGGAGTCAGTTATAGATCTAGACTAAGGAGTCAGTTATAGATCTAGACTAAGGAGTCAGTTATAGATCTAGACTAAGGAGTCAGTTATAGATCTAGACTAAGGAGTCAGTTATAGATCTAGACTAAGGAGTCAGTTATAGATCTAGACTAAGGAGTCAGTTATAGATCTAGACTAAGGAGTCAGTTATAGATCTAGACTAAGGAGTCAGTTAGAGTCCTAGACTAAGGAGTCAGTTATAGATCTAGACTAAGGAGTCAGTTATAGATCTAGACTAAGGAGTCAGTTATAGATCTAGACTAAGGAGTCAGTTATAGATCTAGACTAAGGAGTCAGTTATAGATCTAGACTAAGGAGTCAGTTATAGATCTAGACTAAGGAGTCAGTTATAGTCCTAGACTAAGGAGTCAGTTATAGATCTAGACTAAGGAGTCAGTTATAGATCTAGACTAAGGAGTCAGTTAGAGTCCTAGACTAAGGACTCAGTTATAGTCCTAGACTAAGGAGTCAGTTATAGATCTAGACTAAGGAGTCAGTTATAGATCTAGACTAAGGAGTCAGTTATAGATCTAGACTAAGGAGTCAGTTATAGATCTAGACTAAGGAGTCAGTTATAGTCCTAGACTAAGGAGTCAGTTATAGATCTAGACTAAGGAGTCAGTTATAGATCTAGACTAAGGAGTCAGTTATAGATCTAGACTAAGGAGTCAGTTATAGATCTAGACTAAGGAGTCAGTTATAGAGCTAGACTAAGGAGTCAGTTATAGATCTAGACTGAGGAGTCAGTTATAGATCTAGACTAAGGAGTCGGTTATAGATCTAGACTAAGGAGTCAGTTATAGTCCTAGACTAAGGAGTCAGTTATAGATCTAGACTAAGGAGTCAGTTATAGAGCTAGACTAAGGAGTCAGTTATAGATCTAGACTGAGGAGTCAGTTATAGATCTAGACTAAGGAGTCGGATATAGATCTAGACTAAGGAGTCAGTTATAGTCCTAGACTGAGGAGTCAGTTATAGATCTAGACTAAGGAGTCAGTTATAGATCTAGACTAAGGAGTCAGTTATAGTCCTAGACTGAGGAGTCAGTTATAGATCTAGACTAAGGAGTCAGTTATAGTCCTAGACTAAGGAGTCAGTTATAGATCTAGACTAAGGAGTCAGTTATAGATCTAGACTAAGGAGTCAGTTATAGTCCTAGACTAAGGAGTCAGTTATAGTCCTAGACTAAGGAGTCAGTTATAGATCTAGACTAAGGAGTCAGTTATAGATCTAGACTAAGGAGTCAGTTATAGATCTAGACTAAGGAGTCAGTTATAGATCTAGACTAAGGAGTCAGTTATAGATCTAGACTAAGGAGTCAGTTATAGATCTAGACTAAGGAGTCAGTTATAGATCTAGACTAAGGAGTCAGTTATAGATCTAGACTAAGGAGTCAGTTATAGATCTAGACTAAGGAGTCAGTTATAGATCTAGACTAAGGAGTCAGTTATAGATCTAGACTAAGGAGTCAGTTATAGATCTAGACTAAGGAGTCAGTTAGAGTCCTAGACTAAGGAGTCAGTTATAGATCTAGACTAAGGAGTCAGTTATAGATCTAGACTAAGGAGTCAGTTATAGATCTAGACTAAGGAGTCAGTTATAGATCTAGACTAAGGAGTCAGTTATAGATCTAGACTAAGGAGTCAGTTATAGATCTAGACTAAGGAGTCAGTTATAGTCCTAGACTAAGGAGTCAGTTATAGATCTAGACTAAGGAGTCAGTTATAGATCTAGACTAAGGAGTCAGTTATAGTCCTAGACTAAGGACTCAGTTATAGTCTAGACTAAGGAGTCAGTTATAGATCTAGACTAAGGAGTCAGTTATAGATCTAGACTAAGGAGTCAGTTATAGATCTAGACTAAGGAGTCAGTTATAGATCTAGACTAAGGAGTCAGTTATAGTCCTAGACTAAGGAGTCAGTTATAGATCTAGACTAAGGAGTCAGTTATAGATCTAGACTAAGGGAGTCAGTTATAGATCTAGACTAAGGAGTCAGTTATAGATCTAGACTAAGGAGTCAGTTATACATCTAGACTAAGGAGTCAGTTATAGATCTAGACTAAGGAGTCAGTTATAGATCTAGAATAAGGAGTCAGTTATAGTCCTAGACTAAGGAGTCAGTTATAGATCTAGACTAAGGAGTCAGTTATAGATCTAGACTAAGGATTCAGTTATAGATCTAGACTAAGGAGTCAGTTATAGATCTAGACTAAGGAGTCAGTTATAGATCTAGACTAAGGAGTCAGTTATAGTCCTAGACTAAGGAGTCAGTTATAGATCCAGACTAAGGAGTCAGTTATAGATCTAGACTAAGGAGTCAGTTAGAGTCCTAGACTAAGGAGTCAGTTAGAGTCCTAGACTAAGGAGTCAGTTATAGATCTAGACTAAGGACTCAGTTATAGATCTAGACTAAGGAGTCAGTTATAGATCTAGACTAAGGAGTCAGTTATAGATCTAGACTAAGGAGTCAGTTATAGATCTAGACTAAGGAGTCAGTTATAGATCTAGACTAAGGAGTCAGTTATAGATCTAGACTAAGGAGTCAGTTATAGATCTAGACTAAGGAGTCAGTTATAGATCTAGACTAAGGAGTCAGTTATAGATCTAGACTAAGGAGTCAGTTATAGATCTAGACTAAGGAGTCAGTTATAGATCTAGACTAAGGAGTCAGTTAGAGTCCTAGACTAAGGAGTCAGTTATAGATCTAGACTAAGGAGTCAGTTATAGATCTAGACTAAGGAGTCAGTTATAGATCTAGACTAAGGAGTCAGTTATAGATCTAGACTAAGGAGTCAGTTATAGATCTAGACTAAGGAGTCAGTTATAGATCTAGACTAAGGAGTCAGTTATAGTCCTAGACTAAGGAGTCAGTTATAGATCTAGACTAAGGAGTCAGTTATAGATCTAGACTAAGGAGTCAGTTATAGATCTAGACTAAGGAGTCAGTTATAGATCTAGACTAAGGAGTCAGTTATAGATCTAGACTAAGGAGTCAGTTATAGTCCTAGACTAAGGAGTCAGTTATAGATCTAGACTAAGGAGTCAGTTATAGATCTAGACTAAGGAGTCAGTTATAGATCTAGACTAAGGAGTCAGTTATAGATCTAGACTAAGGAGTCAGTTATAGATCTAGACTAAGGAGTCAGTTATAGATCTAGACTAAGGAGTCAGTTATAGTCCTAGACTAAGGAGTCAGTTATAGATCCAGACTAAGGAGTCAGTTATAGATCTAGACTAAGGAGTCAGTTAGAGTCCTAGACTAAGGAGTCAGTTAGAGTCCTAGACTAAGGAGTCAGTTATAGATCTAGACTAAGGACTCAGTTATAGATCTAGACTAAGGAGTCAGTTATAGATCTAGACTAAGGAGTCAGTTATAGATCTAGAGTAAGGAGTCAGTTATAGATCTAGACTAAGGAGTCAGTTATAGATCTAGACTAAGGAGTCAGTTATAGATCTAGACTAAGGAGTCAGTGGAGGGAGAGAGAGCAGATAGATCTAGACTAAGGAGTCAGTTATAGTCCAAGAAGAGAGGGAGGGACATAGAGAGGAATGGGAGGAACAGAGAGAGGAGAGGAGGGAGAGAGAGAAGAGTGAGGGACAGAGAGAGCAGAGGGAGGGAGAGGAGAGGAGGGAGGGAGAGAGAGAAGAGTGAGGGACAGTAAGGAATAGGAGGGACAGAGAGAGGAGAGGGACAGAGAATAGAGGGACAGAGAGAGGGAGGAGAGAGGGAGAGGGAGGGAGAGGAGAGGGAGAGGAGAGAGGGATAGAAAGGGGATATAGGAGGGACAGAGAGAGGAGAGGGAGAGAGAGACTGACTTGGTCTGTCTGTCTGTCTGTCTGTCTGTCTGTCTGTCTGTCTGTCTGTCTGTCTGTCTGTCTGTCTGTCTGTCTGTCTGTCTGTCTGTCTGTCTGTCTAACTTGGTGATTCACAAACAAAGCTTGAAGGCCAATGATTAAGGCCAAAATGTCCAGCTTTTAATAGATTCTTAACTAAAATAATGTTTTTCATGGTGAGAAGGTGTTTCTCCTCTTTCCTTTTCAGTGATGAAGTACCTCGAGTTACGTTGGTTGAGCGTCCACTCCATTTCTTTCCGTCAGTCACAAACAAACACATACGAGGCTTTGTGCTGTCGTGTCAACTCGTATGGCCGTTGTCATGACGTTGCTAAGACGCCACGAACAGATTTTGTGACCAGGGCTAACTGATCTGTCACCGTTGTGTAGCCTGCTATCACACCAAGCAGCTGTGGTCCGGCAGAGGGGCTAGTTAGCCGCTTAGCCTAGCTAGCCAGCCGGGGAAAGAGAGGATGCCTTCAGGCCTTCAGCAGACTCATGAGAACAGATGAGTTGGAGTCGGCTTCCTTCCTGTTTAGCCACGGTGACACACAATGGCTGAACAGTTTCCCACTGCAGGGCTACTAAACAGTAGAGTTCTGTGCTACTGTTGTCCTGGGAAACAGCAAGCAGAGCTCTCCTGTGGTTCATCTAATGGTTTCTGTTATTCACGGTGGCCTGTTACTGCTATCCCTATTGAACGCGATGACACCTTTTTCCTATGTAGGCCTATGGACTTTTCCTACATGGGATTGTTCAGTCGGCTAAACCTCCTCCATTTTTACATCCTGTTACTGTTTAGTTACCGTGACGGCTGTCATGTTCCACGAGCGTCAAAAACAAAGGAGGAAATAGAGGGTTGTTTTGATAGTTTCCACGCCCTCTATTTCCCTCCTCCTATCAGGTTTAAGCAGTAGCACCATGCTCTAGGCCTCACATAGTGTAGCATTATCCCACAACATATCCCACACCATTATCCCACAACATTATCCCACAGCATTATCCCACAGCATTATCCACAGCATTATCCCACAGCATTATCTAACATTATCCCACATCATTATCCCACGGCATTATCCCACGGCATTATCCCACCTTAGCATTACACACACAGCATTATCCCACAGCATTATCCCACAACATTATCCCACAGCATTATCACACAGCATTATCACACAGCATTATCCCACAGTACTATCCCACAGCATTATCCTGCAGCATTATCCCACAGCATACTATCCCACAGTATAATCCCACAGCATTATCACACAGCATTATACCACAGCATTATCCCACAGCATTATCCCACAGCATTATCACACATCATTATCCCTCAGTATAATCCCACAGCATTATCCCACAGCATTATCACACAGCATTATCCAACAGCATTGTCCCACAGCATTGTCCCACAGCATTATCCCACAGTATAATCCCACAGCATTATCGCACAGCATTATCCCACAGCATTATCCCACATCATTATCCCACCTTGCTAACACACATCATTATCGCACAGCATTATCCCTCAGTACTATCGCATCAGCATTATCCCACGGTATTATCCCACCTTCCACTTACACACATCATTATCACACAGCATTATCCCCCAGTACCATCCCATGCATTATCCCTTTGGATTATCCCAGGCATTATACCAGAATCCCACAACATTATCCCACAGCATTATTCCACAGGAGATTATCCCATAGCATTATCCCAGCATTATCACGAATCATTATCCCCCGAGAAATCCCACAACATTATCCCTCATCAAATCCCAGGAGAGAAACAGTACTATCGAGAGCATTATCCCTGGGAAACTCACCGTAGAAACAGGGAGAGTAGAGCATTATCCCTCAGCATTATCCATCAGCATTATCCCACAGCATTATCCATCAGCATTATCCCACAGCATTATCCCACAGGAGAGAAACATGGAGAAGATTGTTGTTATATACAGAAAGGGATTGGGAGACATGGAGTAAACTGTGGATGGAGGGAGAGTGATTTGGAAACAGGAGAGAAACAGGGAGAGAGATATTGGGAAACAGGAGAGAAACAGGGAGAGAGAGATTGGGAGACAGGAGAGAAACAGGGAGAGAGAGATTGGGAAACAGGAGAGAAACATGGAGAGAGAGATTGGGAGACAGGAAAGAAACAGGGAGAGAGAGATTTGGGAGACAGGAGGGAAACAGGGAGAGAGATATTGGGAAACAGGAGAGAAACAGGGAGAGAGATTTGGAAACAGGAGAGAAACAGGGAGAGAGAGATTGGGAAACAGGAGGAAACAGGGAGAGAGAGATTGGGAGACAGGAGAGAGAGATTTGGAGACAGGAGAGAACTGGGGGAGAGATATTGGGAGACAGGAGGGAAACAGGGAGAGAGAGATTGGGAGACAGGAGAGAAACAGGGAGAGAGAGATTGGGAGACAGGAGAGAAACAGGGAGAAGTTTGTTCACTTCCTTTACAACTTAAAGTGTGAGATTGGGAGACAGGAGAGAAACAGGGGCAGGGGAAGTTTGTTCACTTCCTTTACAACTGTGTGTGTGTGTGTGTGTGTGTGTGTGTGTGTCTGTGTCTGTGTGTGTGTGTGAGAAAGTCAAGCTACATGACCATGGCCGTGCCACCACACCCAGCGTCAGTGAAGATGAAACATAGCAGAGAAGAGAGGAAACCCTGTGTGGTGTTGGTGCCTCAACACTCTCCCAGATTCCCACACCATGAAGTGGACTATTGAAGTATATTTTCATTTGCTTGTGATGCGCCCAGTTGGGCAGAACTCAGATTTTGTTGCTGTGGTGCCTGGGATTTCTAGGATTCCTCCTCTTAGGTCCAATGGCGGTTGGTTGCCAAGGAATGATATGTGTGTAACCATGGAGATTCATATTTATATTCTGTCTACGTTTTCATTCTGGGTCTATTCTGGGTCTATGTGGTGTTTCATTTGGTCTTTCTGATGAATTGATGTGTTTTTTTGTGTGGGTTTTGACTCTATGTGACTCAACCTGGATTCAGTCTTATGTAGCACAGTTTGCATTTGTATTTTATTTTTTACATTGGATAAAAGTAGAGACTCAGAGCTAGAAAAAGGTAGATCAGACACTCAGTTGTTGAGGAACAACGGGAAAGCAATTCTGCTTTGATAAACTTGTAAACTCACTTTTTGAGAAAAGTTCCTTTGAATGTTTTGGTATCTACTGTAGTGGAGAGCTCTTCTTTGTCTGTTTTGGTATCTACTGTAGTGGAGAGCTCTTCTTTGTCTGTTTTGGTATCTACTGTAGTGGAGAGCTGGTCTTTTTGTTTTGGTATCTACTGTAGTGGAGAGCTCTTCTTTGTCTGTTTTGGTATCTACTGTAGTGGAGAGCTCTTCTTTGTCTGTTTTGGTATCTACTGTAGTGGAGAGCTCTTCTTTGTCTGTTTTGTTATCTACTGTAGTGGAGAGCTCTTCTTTGTCTGTTTTGGTATCTACTGTAGTGGAGAGCTCTTCTTTGTCTGTTTTGGTATCTACTGTAGTGGAGAGCTCTTCTTTGTCTGTTTTGGTATCTACTGTAGTGGAGAGCTCTTCTTTGTCTGTTTTGGTATCTACTGTAGTGGAGAGCTCTTCTTTGTCTGTTTTGGTATCTACTGTAGTGGAGAGCTCTTCTTTGTCTGTTTTGGTGTCTACTGTGGTGGAGAGCTCTTCTTTGTCTGTTTTGGTATCTACTGTAGTGGAGAGCTCTTCTTTGTCTGTTTTGGTATCTACTGTAGTGGAGAGCTCTTCTTTGTCTGTTTTGGTGTCTACTGTAGTGGAGAGCTCTTCTTTGTCTGTTTTGGTGTCTACTGTAGTGGAGAGCTCTTCTTTGTCTGTTTTGGTATCTACTGTAGTGGAGAGCTCTTCTTTGTCTGTTTTGGTATCTACTGTAGTGGAGAGCTCTTCTTCTGTTTTACAGCCATTCAGCATGTTCACACCTCTTCTTTGTCTTTTTGCCCCACCCATTCAGCATGGACACCTCTTCTTTGTCTTTTTGCCCCACCCATTCAGCATCGTTCTTTGTCTGTTTTGGTTCAGCCCCACCCATTCAACATCGTTCACACCCTCTTAAGCTTTAGCCTCTACCCATTCAGCATCGTTTTGTCCCTCTTTGGCATTAGCCCCACCCATTCAGCATCGTTCACACCCTCTTCTGTTTAGCCCCACCCATTCAGCTGCTTTTGTATGTTGGCTGTTTTGGCATCTACTTAGAGGTCTTCTTTGTCTGTTTTGCACGCTTAGAGGTCGGCTCTTCTTTGTCTGTTTTGGTATCGGCTGTAGTGGAGACGCTTTCTTTGTCTGTTTTGGTATCTACTGTAGAGGAGAGCTCTTCTTTGTCTGTTTTGCATCGCTGTAGAGGTCAGCCAGCGGTCCCTTTGTCTGTTTTGGTATCCAACTCCTCGACAGAAGGCCCCTCCAAGCTGATCCTCATCAGGTCTTCGGTGGTGGAGATCACAAGGCAGTTCCTTGTTGAATTATTAATATCAGGTTCTGCTCAGAGAAGCCTCTCTCACACTGGGCGGCTGAAAATGGGCAGCACCAGCATAATCTGCACCAACTCCAGTATGTTGTAGGGAAAAGATAATGTCTTTCCATTTCATTTAAACTCTTACCATTTAAACTTAGCAAAACCAACCATAGGATACCATACATAACCACTCAGGACTGTCAGTCGACCTTCTGATCGTGCCTGTAGGGGTCGTTTTCAACATGGTCTCCCCACAGGCCACTGTAGGTCTTGTCCCTGTGATCGTGACTGTAGGGGTCCTTTGTCAACATGGTCTCCCCACAGGCCACTGTAGGTCTTGTCCTGTGATCGTGACTGTAGGGGTCCTTTGTCAACATGGTCTCCCCACAGGCAACTGTAGGTCTTGTCCCTGTGATCGTGACTGTAGGGAGAGTCCTTGTCTGTCAACATGGTCTCCCCACAGGCAACTGTAGGTCTTGTCCCTGTGATCGTGACTGTAGGGGTCCTTTGTCAACATGGTCTCCCCACAGGCCACTGTAGGTCTTGTCCCTGTGATCGTGACTGTAGGGGTCCTTTGTCAACATGGTCTCCCCACAGGCCACTGTAGGTCTTGTCCCTGTGATCGTGACTGTAGGGGTCCTTTGTCAACATGGTCTTCCCACAGGTCCTTGACAGTGTGGCTGACCAGGATTTTCAGTCCCTTGCCACTCTTCCTGGATTACAGCCATTTAATTTTTACCTTTATTTTACTAGGCAAGTCAGTTAATAACAAAATCTTATTTTCAATGATGGCCTAGGAACAGTGGGGTTAACTGCCTGTTCAGTTCTTTGTTTGAGAGTGTGAGCTGGAAGGTGAGCCTTCTTAATCAGGGGATCTATGTCAAATAAAATCACATTTATTTGTCACATACACATGGTTAGCAGATGTTAATGGTCACATACACATGGTTATCAGATGTTAATGGTCACATACACATGGTTATCAGATGTTAATGGTCACATACACATGGTTATCAGATGTTAATGGTCACATACACATGGTTATCAGATGTTAATGGTCACATACACATGGTTATCAGATGTTAATGGTCACATACACATGGTTATCAGATGTTAATGGTCACATACACATGGTTAGCAGATGATAATGGTCACATACACATGGTTAGCAGATTTTAATGTGAGTGTAGCGAAATGCTTGTGCTTCTAGTTCCGACAATGCAGTAATAACCAATGAGTAATCTAACCTAACAATTCCAAAACTACTACCTTATACACACAAGTGTAAAGGGATAAAGAATATGTACGTAAAGATATATGAATGAGTGATGGTACAGAGCAGCATAGGCAAGATACAGTAGATGGTATCGAGTACAGTATATACATATGAGATGAGTATGTAAACAAAGTGGCATAGTTAAAGTGGCTAGTGGCTATTACATAAGGTTGCAGTAGATGATAGAGTACAGTATATACATATACATATGAGATGAATAATGTAGGGTATGTAAACATTATATTAGGTAGCATTGTTTAAAGTGGCTAGTGATATATTTTTACATCAATTTCCATCAATTCCCATTATTGAAGTGGCTGGAATTGAGTCAGTGTGTTGGCAGCAGCCACTCAATGTTAGTGGTTGCTGTTTAACTGTCTGATGGCTTTGAGATAGGAGCTATGTGTTTGAGAGCTATGTGTTTGAGAGCTATGTGTTTGAGAGCTATGTGTTTGAGAGTGTGAGTTGGAATAACGCAGAGACACACACAATGAAATGTCTGGCCATTTGTCTGTCTCCCATAAAAAAAAACAGCATGATTTCTCCATTGCATTTCCCTCCCTATCCTCAAATCG
>NW_027013042.1:412233-437233 GCF_036934945.1 Oncorhynchus masou masou
AGCGAAATGCTTGTGCTTCTAGTTCCGACAATGCAGTAATAACGAACAAGTAATCTAACTAACAATTCCTAAACTACTGTCTTATACGCAGTGTAAGGGGATAAAGAATATGTACATAAAGATATATGAATGAGTGATGGTGCAGAGCAGCATAGGCAAGATACAGTAGATGGTATCGAGTACAGTATATACATATGAGATGAGTATGTAAACAAAGTGGCATAGTTAAAGTGGCTAGTGATACATGTATTACATAAGGATGCAGTCGATGATATAGAGTACAGTATATACGTATACATATGAGATGAATAATGTAGGGTATGTAAACATTATATTATAGGTAGCATTGTTTAAAGTGGCTGGAGTTGAGTCAGTGTGTTGGCAGCAGCAACTCAATGTTAGTGGTTGCTGTTTAACAGTCTGATGGCCTTGAGATAGAAGCTGTTTTTCAGTCTCTCGGTCCCAGCTTTGATGCACCTGTACTGACCTCGCCTTCTGGATGATAGCGGGATGAACAGGCAGTGGCTCGGGTGGTTGATGTCCTTGATGATCTTTATGGCCTTCCTGTAACATCGGGTGGTGTAGGTGTCCTGGAGGGCAGGTAGTTTTCCCTTGGTGATGCGTTGTGCAGGCCTCACTACCCTCTGGAGAGCCTTACGGTTGTGGGGGAGCAGTTGCCGTACCAGGCGGTGATACAGCCCGCCAGGATGCTCTCGATTGTGCATCTGTAGAAGGTTGTGAGTGCTTTTGGTGACAAGCCGAATTTCTTCAGGCTCCCGAGGTTGAAGAGGCGCTGCTGCGCCTTCTTCACGATGCTGTCTGTGTGAGTGGACCAATTCAGTTTGTCTGTGATGTGTATGCCGAGGAACTTAAAACTTACTACCCTCTCCACTACTGTTCCATCGATGTGGATAGGGGGTGTTCCCTCTGCTGTTTCCTGAAGTCCACAATCATCTCCTTAGTTTTGTTGATGCATATAACAGAACATATGAAGAACTCTGATGAGCTGGTTATCCAGTTCTGAATCTATTGGTTATTCAGTTCTGAATCTATTGGTTATTCAGTTCTGAATCTATTGGTTATTCAGTTCTGAATCTAATGGCTATTTAGTTCTGAATCTATTGGTTATTCAGTTCTGATTCTATTGGTTATTCAGTTCTGATTCTATTGGTTATTCAGTTCTGAATCTATTGGTTATTCAGTTCTGAATCTATTGGTTATTCAGTTCTGAATCTGTTGGTTATTCAGTTCTGATTCTATTGGTTATTCAGTTCTGATTCGGTTGGTTATTCAGTTCTGAATCTATGGCCTGGGAGGGAAACTCCTTACAACACCCACCCCCTCCTCTCAACACCCACCCCCTCCTCTCAACACCCACCCCCTCCTCACAACACCCACCCCCTCCTCACAACACCCACCCCCTCCTCACAACACCCACCCCCTCCTCACAACACCCACCCCCTCCTCACAACACCCTTCCCCACTCCTCAACCCCTTACAAATAAAATCTAATTTATCACCTGCTGTGTAAACAAGAGGTGTCGACTGAAAGTGAAATGCTTACTGACGGGTCATTTTCCAACAATGCAGAGAGAAAAATACAGAACAAATAATAACATGAGGAATAGGGAGGCGGCAGGGTAGCCTAGTGGTTAGAGCGTTGGACTAGTAACCGAAAGGTTGCAAGTTCAAATCCCCGAGCTGACAAGGTGCAAATCTGCCGTTCTGCCCCTGAACAGGCAGTTAACCCACTGTTCCCAGGCCGTCATTGAAAATAAGAATTTGTTCTTAACTGACTTGCCAAGTTAAATAAAGGTAAAAAAAATAAAATAAATACACAATGAGTAACAATAACTTGGCTATATACACAGGGTACCAGGTAATAACATGGCAATATACAAGGGTACCAGGTAATAACTTGGTTATATACACAGGGTACCAGGTAATAACTTGGCTATATACACAGGGTACCAGGTAATGACTTGGTTATATACAAGGGTACCAGGTAATAACTTGGTTATATACACAGGGTACCAGGTAATAACTTGGTTATATACACAGTGTACCAGGTAATAACTTGGTTATAAAAAGATGAGAGAGGCCTGTAAGAGGCCTGTAATTTTCATCACCTCTCTCACTAGGTACCCTCTCTATTATCTCTCTCTCCCCCCCCCCCTCTCTCACAAAATGAGAAAAAAATTTCCAGAAAATCACATTGTAGGATTTTGAATGAATTTATTTGCAAATAAACAGGCTATTTGGCATTGTGATGTCATAATCTCCCAAAATCCCGTCTGATCCTGTGGTGTTGTTAGGGATTTATTCTATTTTTTTTTTGGTTTTTTAGTCATTTAGCAGACGCTATCCAGAGCGAGTTACAAAATTAATTTTTTTTACCTAGATTTTTATTTAACCAGGCAAGTGAATTAAGAACACATTCTTATTCTTCAATGACGGCTGGGAACAGTGGGTTAACTGCCTTGTTCAGGGGCAGAACGACAGATTTGTGGCCTTTCGAGCTGATGGTTTGAACTCACAACCTTCCGGTTACTAGTCCAACGCTTCCACTAGGCTACCCTGCCGCCCCATTCATCTATGGGGTTGGACCTGCCTCTCGTAGGCTGTTTCCTAATAGCTCCTGAGCCCCGTCATGAAAGAGATCCGTGGTTCCAGCAGCTCGCTGCCTGTCAGTACTGCTAGGGGGAAAACACATCTCTTCTTTGTCGTTGCTGCATTTCCCTCCTCCTCCTCCTGCTGCTGCTGCCGCCGCTGACTGGCGGTGGGACTGCAGTGGTCATCCGGGCTACGGAGCAAGACTCAGGGTTTACATAATCCACACTGTGAATTAATGACTGAGGTCGAAATGCTCACATTCTCCCTTGGAGAGGGGGGGGAGAGAAGAGAGAGAGGGGAGAGGGAGAGGAGAGGGAGAGAGAGATGGGATGGGGGTAAGAGAGAGAGAGAGAGGGGGAGGGAGAGGTAGTTTTCCCTTGGTGAGGGGTGGGGGGAGAGAGAGAGGGTCTCCCTTGGTTGTGGGGGGGGAGGAAGCCGGGAGGGATGGGGGTAGAGAGAGAGAGAGAGGGGGGGGGAGGGAGTGAGAGAGGGGTGGGGGAGAGAGAGAGAGAGAGGGAGGGGGGAGAGAGAGAGGGAAGGGAGAGAGACAGAGTGAGAGGGAGAGCCAGAGAGAGAGAGAGAGAGGGGGAGAGAGAGGGAGTGGAGAGAGAGAGGGATGAGAGAGAGAGAGGATGAGAGAGAGAGAGACAGAGAGAGGGAGGGGAGAGAGAGGAGGGAGGGGGGAGAGAGAGACAGAGGGAGAGGGAGAGACAGAGAGAGAGAGAGGGGAGAGAGAGACAGAGGGAGAGGGAGAGACAGAGAGAGAGAGAGAGAGAGGTGGAGAGAGAGAGGGAGAGGTGGAGAGAGAGATGTGGGGGTGGTGAGACAGACCTCAGGCTGCTGCCAGTGTTATTCCATTGTGCTGTCACTTCCTGCTCTAGGAACATGTTGGATTACAAATCAGTCATTATATATGCAGTACCCAGTTTAGATCACAGCCCTCTTCGGAGGAGGCAGTACTTCAGAGGAAGAGGGAGAGGTACATGGAATCTTCTAGTTCTCATTACAGTATTCTGCCTGTTTTGTTTTGTTAGTGTCACTGACAATGTGTTCCTGGCGTATGATGATGTTGTTGTGTAACGTCCCAGGGACCCCAACAACCGCTGTGAAAACACATCAATAACGCATCAACATGTTCCATACGTTAACCTAGCTGTTGAACATTCTCTCTACAGTAACCTAGCTGTTGAACATTCTCTCTACAGTAACCTAGCTGTTGAACATTCTCTCTACAGTAACCTAGCTGTTGAACATTCTCTCTACAGTAACCTAGCTGTTGATCATTCTCTCTCTCTCTACAGTAACCTAGCTGTTGATCATTCTCTCTCTCTACAGTAACCTAGCTGTTGATCATTCTCTCTCTCTACAGTAACCTAGCTGTTGAACATTCTCTCTCTCTACAGTAACCTAGCTGTTGAACATTCTCTCTACAGTAACCTAGCTGTTGAACATTCTCTCTCTCTACAGTAACCTAGCTGTTGAACATTCTCTCTACAGTAACCTAGCTGTTGAACATTCTCTCTACAGTAACCTAGCTGTTGAACATTCTCTCTCTCTACAGTAACCTAGCTGTTGAACATTCTCTCTCTACAGTAACCTAGCTGTTGAACATTCTCTCTCTCTACAGTAACCTAGCTGTTGAACATTCTCTCTCTCTACAGTAACCTAGCTGTTGAACATTCTCTCTAACAGTACCTAGCTTTTGAACATTCTCTCTACAGTAACCTAGCTGTTGATCATTCTCTCTCTCTACATTAACCTAGCTATTGAACATTCTCTCTCTCTACAGTAACCTAGCTGTTGAACATTCTCTCTCTCTCTACAGTAACCTAGTTGTTGAATTCTATCTCTCTACAGTAACCTAGCTGTTGATCATTCTCTCTCTCTACAGTAACCTAGCTGTTGATCATTCTCTCTCTACAGTAACCTAGCTGTTGATCATTCTCTCTCTCTACAGTAACCTAGCTGTTGAACATTCTCTCTCTCTACAGTAACCTAGCTGTTGAACATTCTCTCTCTCTACAGTAACCTAGCTGTTGAACATTCTCTCTCTCTACAGTAACCTAGCTGTTGATCATTCTCTCTACAGTAACCTAGTTGTTGAACATTCTATCTCTCTACAGTAACCTAGCTGTTGATCATTCTCTCTCTCTCTCTACAGTAACCTAGCTGTTGAACATTCTCTCTACAGTAACCTAGCTATTGATCATTCTCTCTCTCTACAGTAACCTAGCTGTTGAACATTCTCTCTACAGTAACCTAGCTGTTGAACATTCTCTCTCAGTAACCTAGCTGTTGATCATTCACAGTCTCTGTTGATCATCTCTCTACAGTAACCTAGCTGTTGAACATTCTCTCTCTCTACAGTAACCTAGCTGTTGAACATTCTCTCTCTCTACAGTAACCTAGCTGTTGATCATTCTCTCTCTACAGTAACCTAGCTGTTGAACATTCTCTCTCTCTACAGTAACCTAGCTGTTGAACATTCTCTCTCTCTAACATTCTCTCTCTCTCTACAGTAACCTAGCTGTTGAACATTCTCTCTACAGTAACCTAGCTGTTGAACATTCTCTCTCTACAGTAACCTAGCTGTTGAACATTCTCTCTCTCTACAGTAACCTAGCTGTTGAACATTCTCTCTCTCTACAGTAACCTAGCTGTTGAACATTCTCTCTCTCTACAGTAACCTAGCTGTTGAACATGAACATTCTCTCTCTCTACAGTAACCTAGCTGTTGAACATTCTCTCTACAGTAACCTAGCTGTTGAACATTCTCTCTACAGTAACCTAGCTGTTGAACATTCTCTCTACAGTAACCTAGCTGTTGAACATTCTCTCTACAGTAACCTAGCTGTTGATCATTCTCTCTACAGTAACCTAGCTGTTGAACATTCTCTCTCTCTACAGTAACCTAGCTGTTGAACATTCTCTCTCTACAGTAACCTGGCTGTTGATCATTCTCTCTCTCTACAGTAACCTAGCTGTTGATCATTCTCTCTCTCTACAGTAACCTAGCTGTTGATCATTCTCTCTCTCTACAGTAACCTAGCTGTTGATCATTCTCTCTCTCTCTACAGTAACCTAGCTGTTGATCATTCTCTCTACAGTAACCTAGCTGTTGATCATTCTCTCTCTCTACAGTAACCTAGCTGTTGAACATTCTCTCTCTCTACAGTAACCTAGCTGTTGATCATTCTCTCTACAGTAACCTAGCTGTTGAACATTCTCTCTACAGTAACCTAGCTGTTGATCATTCTCTCTATAGTAACCTAGCTGTTGATCATTCTCTCTACAGTAACCTAGCTGTTGAACATTCTCTCTCTCTACAGTAACCTAGCTGTTGATCATTCTCTCTACAGTAACCTAGCTGTTGAACATTCTCTCTACAGTAACCTAGCTGTTGATCATTCTCTCTACAGTAACCTAGCTGTTGAACATTCTCTCTACAGTAACCTAGCTGTTGATCATTCTCTCTCTCTACAGTAACCTAGCTGTTGATCATTCTCTCTACAGTAACCTAGCTGTTGAACATTCTCTCTCTCTACAGTAACCTAGCTGTTGATCATTCTCTCTACAGTAACCTAGCTGTTGAACATTCTCTCTCTACAGTAACCTAGCTGTTGATCATTCTCTCTCTACAGTAACCTAGCTGTTGATCATTCTCTCTCTCTACAGTAACCTAGCTGTTGATCATTCTCTCTCTCTCTACAGTAACCTAGCTGTTGATCATTCTCTCTCTCTACAGTAACCTAGCTGTTGATCATTCTCTCTCTCTACAGTAACCTAGCTGTTGAACATTCTCTCTCTCTACAGTAACCTAGCTGTTGAACATTATCTCTCTCTACAGTAACCTAGCTGTTGATCATTCTCTCTAAGTAACCTAGTTGTTGATCATTCTCTCTACAGTAACCTAGCTGTTGATCATTCTCTCTATAATAACCTAGCTGTTGATCATTCTCTCTACATTAACCTAGCTGTTGAACATTCTCTCTCTCTACAGTAACCTAGCTGTTGAACATTCTCTCTCTCTACAGTAACCTAGCTGTTGAACATTCTCTCTACAGTAACCTAGCTGTTGATCATTCTCTCTCTCTACAGTAACCTAGCTGTTGATCATTCTCTCTACAGTAACCTAGCTGTTGATCATTCTCTCTCTCTACAGTAACCTAGCTGTTGAACATTCTCTCTCTCTCTACAGTAACCTAGCTGTTGAACATTCTCTCTCTCTACAGTAACCTAGCTGTTGATCATTCTCTCTCTCTACAGTAACCTAGCTGTTGATCATTCTCTCTCTCTACAGTAACCTAGTTGTTGATCATTCTCTCTCTACAGTAACCTAGCTGTTGAACATTCTCTCTCTCTACAGTAACCTAGCTGTTGAACATTCTCTCTCTCTACAGTAACCTAGCTGTTGATCATTCTCTCTACAGTAACCTAGCTGTTGAACATTCTCTCTACAGTAACCTAGCTGTTGAACATTCTCTTCTCTCTACAGTAACCTAGCTGTTGATCATTCTCTCTCTCTACAGTAACCTAGCTGTTGAACATTCTCTCTACAGTAACCTAGCTGTTGAACATTCTCTCTCTACAGTAACCTAGCTGTTGAACATTCTCTCTCTACAGTAACCTAGCTGTTGAACATTCTCTCTACAGTAACCTAGCTGTTGAACACTCTCTCTCTCTACAGTAACCTAGCTGTTGAACATTCTTCTACAGTAACCTAGCTGTTGAACATTCTCTCTCTCTACAGTAACCTAGCTGTTGAACACTTCTCTCTCTACAGTAACCTAGCTGTTGATCATTCTCTCTAAGTAACCTAGTTGTTGATCATTCTCCCTCTCTACAGTAACCTAGCTGTTGATCATTCTCTTTACAGTAACCTAGCTGTTGATCATTCTCTCTCTCTACAGTAACCTAGCTGTTGAACATTCTCTCTCTCTACAGTAACCTAGCTGTTGAACATTCTCTCTCTCTGCAGTAACCTAGCTGTTGAACATTCTCCCTCTCTCTACAGTAACCTAGCTGTTGAACATTCTCTCTCTCTCTACAGTAACCTAGCTGTTGAACATTCTCTCTCTCTACAGTAACCTAGCTGTTGAACATTCTCTCTCTACAGTAATCTAGCTGTTGATCATTCTCTCTCTCTACAGTAACCTAGCTGTTGAACATTCAGTCTGCTGTATATTTCTATGTAGTGTTTACCGTTAGAGCAGACTGTCTGGTACACTTCTGTATGTAGTGTTTACCATTACAACAGACTGTCTGGTACACTTCTGTATGTAGTGTTTACCATTAGAGCAGACTGTCTGGTACACTTCTGTATGTAGTGTTTACCATTACAGCAGACTGTCTGGTACACTTCTGTATGTAGTGTTTACCATTAGAGCAGACGCCTCCTCCCACAAATCCTCCTTCCACAACGTCTCCTCCCACAACGTCTACTCCCACAACATCTCTTCCCACCACTCCTCCTCCCACAACTCCTCCTCCCACAACGCCTCCTCCCACAACGTCTACTCCCACAACATCTCTTCCCACAACTCCTCCTCCCACAACTTCTCCTCCCACAACGCCTCCTCCCACAACGTCTACTCCCACAACATCTCTTCCCACAACTCCTCCTCCCACAACTCCTCCTCCCACAACTCCTCCTCCCACAACCTCTCCTCCCACAACGTTTACTCCCACAACATCTCTTCCCACAACGCCTACTCCCACAACGCCTCTTCCCACAACGCCTCCTCCCACAACATCTCCTCCCACAACGTCTACTCCCACAACATCTCTTCCCACAACGCCTACTCCCACAACGCCTCTTCCCACAACGCCTCCTCCCACAACATCTCCTCCCACAACGTTTACTCCCACAACATCTCTTCCCACAACGCCTACTCCCACAACGCCTCTTCCCACAACGCCTCCTCCCACAACATCTCCTCCCACAACGTCTACTCCCACAACATCTCTTCCCACAACGCCTACTCTCACAACGCCTCGTCCCACAACTCCTCCTCCCACAACGCCTACTCCCACAACGCCTCCTCCCACAACATTTCCTCCCACAACGTCTACTCCCACAACATCTTTTCCCACAACGCCTACTCCCACAACGCCTCGTCCCACAACTCCTCCTCCCACAACTCCTCCCCCCACAATGCCTCCTCCCACAATGCCTCCTCCCACAACGCCTTCTCCCACAACGCCTCCTCCCACAACTCCTCCTCCCACAACGCCTCCTCCCACAACGCCTTCTCCCACAACGCCTCCTCCCACAATGCCTCCTCCCACAACGCTTCCTCCCACAACACCTTTCTCTGGATCTCCTGTAGTTTCCACATCTAAGACTTCCCCCCTTTCCCTCCTGAGCAACCGGGAAACATTCGCCCAGTTTCCAGTTTCTGTTTCACGTCCTCCACATCCAATTTAGCCGTCGACATGGGAGTTTGTTGTAACCCATTTATTGATGTGATTATGATAGGCCATAGGTTAGGCCATGTTGGTCACATGTATGCGATGCTTACATATGTCACGTAAAGAGAATGAGAGTTCAGTGAATAGGGAATGTTTTTCCTAAACAAATTAGGGATTTCAGTAAAAAAAAAGTTTTCTGTCAGAAACAGGCACTGTGCTGTGGTGCCTTTTCTCTGCAGTAGGGAGGAGAGAGAGAGACGACACTCACTGCCATTTATTTTTTAACACAGTGTGAACATCGGGCTCTTTCTTGAGTCATTTGTTTGTCTTAATTATTTAATCAAACAGTGTGCTTAAAGAATCAGACAAGCTCATTGTCTATGTAGTTGACTTTATTCAAACACATAGGGGTGTGTCTGTCGAAAGAACAGGACGACTTTTGGTCAACCAAGATTTGTTTTAGTCGGGGACAGCCCTAGTTAGGACATTGTTCTGTACTGTGTTACACCCCCAGGATCCTGTTAGGATGTTCTGTACTGTGTTACACCCCCAGGATCCTGTTAGTATGTTGTTCTGTACTGTGTTACACCCCCAGGATCCTGTTAGGATGTTGTTCTGTACTGTGTTACACCCCCAGGATCATGTTAGTATGTTGTTCTGTACTGTGTTACACCCCCAGGATCCTGTTAGGATGTTGTTCTGCACTGTGTTACACCCCCAGGATCCTGTTAGGATGTTCTGCACTGTGTTACACCCCCAGGATCCTGTTAGGATGTTGTTCTGTACTGTGTTACACCCCCAGGATCCTGTTAGGATGTTGTTCTGTACTGTGTTACACCCCCAGGATCCTGTTAGGATGTTGTTCTGTACTGTGTTACACCCCCAGGATCCTGTTAGGATGTTGTTCTGTACTGTGTTACACCCCCAGGATCCTGTTAGGATGTTGTTCTGTACTGTGTTACACTGTGTTACCCCCCAGGATCCTGTTAGGATGTTGTTCTGTACTGTGTTACACCCCCAGGATCCTGTTAGGATGTTGTTCTGTACTGTGTTACACCCCAGGATCCTGTTAGGATGTTGTTCTGTACTGTGTTACACCCCCAGGATCCTGTTAGGATGTTGTTCTGCACTGTGTTACTGTACTGTGTTTACCCCCAGGATCCTGTTAGTATGTTGTTCTGTACTGTGTTACACCCCCAGGATCCTGTTAGGATGTTGTTCTGTATTGTGTTACACCCCCAGGATCCTGTTAGGATGTTGTTCTGTACTGTGTTACACCCCCAGGATCCTGTTAGGATGTTCTGCACTGTGTTACACCCCCAGGATCCTGTTAGGATGTTGTTCTGTACTGTGTTACACCCCCAGGATCCTGTTAGGATGTTGTTCTGTACTGTTAGGATTACACCCCCCAGGATCCTGTTAGCATGTTGTTCTGCACTGTGTTACACCCCCAGGATCCTGTTAGGATGTTGTTCTGTACTGTGTTACACCCCCAGGATCCTGTTAGGATGTTGTTCTGTACTGTGTTACACCCCCAGGATCCTGTTAGGATGTTGTTCTGTATTGTGTTACACCCCCAGGATCCTGTTAGTATGTTGTTCTGTACTGTGTTACATTATTAATATGTCTCACAGATACACTCTCAACACTATACCGAGCCCTTCCTCTGAACCTGCCACTACAGACTCTCTAGCCCTGCTAATGCACTGCATGCCTGGCCTGGCCAGAGATGGAATTTCAGCAGAGCTGGTATTCATAGAATACATTGAATGTCCCAGCTTGCATTATATCCCCTTCTTTTATGTTGTTGTTGCTGTCGTGCACTACTTTTTGAGCCCTATGTCGTGTGGAGAACAGTAGTAGCACTGTTGGGAATAGGGTTCCGTTTTGTGACGCAGCCTCCTGTGTTGTAAAGCCAGGATCAGATTACTCAATACATCTATAGTATATTTACGTCAGCACTTCCTGAAAGGGGAGATTTAACTGTCGGACCACTAGAGGATTTACTCACAGGAAACCAAGCCTCGCCCTCAGATCAGCTGATGTGATACCTTTTGAGGTGTTAGGACGTGGAGAGAAGGGATGTGAAAGGCTGAAGAACTATTTTTTCTGCGTCCCAAATGGCTCCCTACATAGTGCACTACTTATGGGCCCTGGTCAAAAGTAGTGCACTGTAAAAGGAATAGGGTGTAATTTGGAACGCAGACTCCCCTACTGTCCGACTCCGTAGATCTCCACCGTTTCTTCAGGAGTGACGTCAAGGTTACAGAGAGAGCTCTATGAATCATCCACATCCTGCTGGCCTAACGTTCTGAGAGTACCGAGGTTACTGGACATTCTTCAGATGAACTTCCTCTTCCTGTCCCAGCCGTAGCTTCTAGTTTACAGATAGAGCAGTATATCTATCTTTCTGTCCCAGCCGTAGCTTCTAGTTTACAGATAGAGCAGTATATCTATCTTCCTGTCCCAGCCGTAGCTTCTAGTTTACAGATAGAGCTGTATATCTATCTTCCTGTCCCAGCTGTAGCTTCTAGTTTACAGATAGAGCTGTATATCTATCTTTCTGTCCCAGCCGTAGCTTCTAGTTTACAGATAGAGCAGTATATCTATCTTCCTGTCCCAGCTGTAGCTTCTAGTTTACAGATAGAGCCGTATATCTATCTTCCTGTCCCAGCCGTAGCTTCTAGTTTACAGATAGAGCCGTATATCTATCTTCCTGTCCCAGCTGTAGCTTCTAGTTTACAGATAGAGCAGTATATCTATCTTCCTGTCCCAGCCGTAGCTTCTAGTTTACAGATAGAGCCGTATATCTATCTTTCTGTCCCAGCCGTAGCTTCTAGTTTACAGAGAGCAGTATATCTATCTTCCTGTCCCAGCTGTAGCTTCTAGTTTACAGATAGAGCACTATATCTATCTTCCTGTCCCAGCTGTAGCTTCTAGTTTACAGATAGAGCAGTATATCTATCTTCCTGTCCCAGCCGTAGCTTCTAGTTTACCGATAGAGCAGTATATCTATCTTCCTGTCCCAGCTGTAGCTTCTAGTTTACAGATAGAGCTGTATATCTATCTTCCTGTCCCAGCCGTAGCTTCTAGTTTACAGATAGAGCACTATATCTGTCTTCCTGTCCCAGCCGTAGCTTCTAGTTTACAGATAGAGCAGTATATCTATCTTCCTGTCCCAGCCGTAGCTTCTAGTTTACCGATAGAGCTGTATATCTATCTTCCTGTACCAGCCGTAGCTTCTAGTTTACAGATAGAGCACTATATCTATCTTCCTGTCCCAGCTGTAGCTTCTAGTTTACCGATAGAGCACTATATCTATCTTCCTGTCCCAGCTGTAGCTTCTAGTTTACAGATAGAGCTGTATATCTATCTTCCTGTCCCAGCTGTAGCTTCTAGTTTACAGATAGAGCTGTATATCTATCTTCCTGTCCCAGCTGTAGCTTCTAGTTTACAGATAGAGCAGTATATCTATCTTCCTGTCCCAGCTGTAGCTTCTAGTTTACCGATAGAGCTATATATCTATCTTCCTGTCCCAGCCGTAGCTTCTAGTTTACAGATAGAGCTGTATATCTATCTTCCTGTCCCAGCTGTAGCTTCTAGTTTACAGATAGAGCACTATATCTATCTTCCTGTCCCAGCTGTAGCTTCTAGTTTACAGATAGAGCAGTATATCTATCTTTCTGTCCCAGCTGTAGCTTCTAGTTTACAGATAGAGCACTATATCTATCTTCCTGTCCCAGCCGTAGCTTCTAGTTTACAGATAGAGCAGTATATCTATCTTCCTGTCCCAGCTGTAGCTTCTAGTTTACAGATAGAGCAGTATATCTATCTTCCTGTCCCAGCCGTAGCTTCTAGTTTACAGATAGAGCACTATATCTATCTTCCTGTCCCAGCTGTAGCTTCTAGTTTACAGATAGAGCCGTATATCTATCTTCTTGTCCCAGCCGTAGCTTCTAGTTTACAGATAGAGCAGTATATCTATCTTCCTGTCCCAGCCGTAGCTTCTAGTTTACAGAGAGCAGTATATCTATCTTCCTGTCCCAGCCGTAGCTTCTAGTTTACAGATAGAGCTGTATATCTATCTTCCTGTCCCAGCTGTAGCTTCTAGTTTACAGAGAGCTGTATATCTATCTTCCTGTCCCAGCCGTAGCTTCTAGTTTACAGATAGAGCACTATATCTATCTTCCTGTCCCAGCTGTAGCTTCTAGTTACAGCTCTAGTTAGCTCACAGGACATTATCTGTAGTTAGTTTATTTTACAGGACATTGACTGTAGTTAGTTCACAGGATATTATCTGTAGTTAGTTTATCTTCCTGTAGGCGTAGCTTCTAGTTTACAGATAGAGCAGTATATCTATCTTCCTGTCCCAGGACATTCTCTGTAGTTAGTTTACAGGACATTGACTGTATTATTTATCTTCCTGTAGTTAGTTTACAGGACAGACTGTAGTTCTAGTTTACAGGACATTGAGTGTAGTTAGTTTACAGGACATTGACTGTAGTTAGTTTACAGGACATTGACTGTAGTTAGTTTACAGGACATTGACTGTAGTTAGTTTACAGGACATTCTCTGTAGTTAGTTTACAGGACATTGACTGTATTATTTATCATTCTCTGTAGTTAGTTTACAGGACATTGACTGTAGTTAGTTTACAGGACATTCTCTGTAGTTAGTTTACAGGACATTGACTGTAGTTAGTTTACAGGACATTGAGTGTAGTTAGTTTACAGGACATTCTCTGTAGTTAGTTTACAGGACATTGAGTGTAGTTAGTTTACAGGACATTGAGTGTAGTTAGTTTACTGGACATTCTCTGTAGTTCTAGTTTACAGACATTCTCTGTAGTTAGTTTACAGGACATTCTCTGTCCCAGTGTAGGACATTCTCTGTAGTTTTTACAGGACTGTATATCTATCTTCCTGTAGCTGTAGCATTCTCTGTAGTTAGTTTACAGGACATTCTCTGTATTATCTATTTCCAGGACATTCTCTGTAGTTAGTTTACAGGACATTCTCTGTAGTTAGTTTACAGGACATTCTCTGTAGTTAGTTTACAGGACAGCAGTATATCTATTTACAGTCCATTCTCTGTAGTTAGTTTACAGGACAGAGCTGTAGTTATTTATCATTCTCTGTAGTTAGTTTACAGGACATTCTCTGTAGTTTACAGGACATTCTCTGTATATCTATCATTCTCTGTAGTTAGTTTACAGGACATTCTCTGTAGTTAGTTTACAGGACATTGAGTGTATTATTTATCATTCTCTGTCCCAGCTAGTTTACAGGACATTCTCTGTAGTTTACAGACATTCTCTGTAGAGCCGGACATTCTCTGTATTAGTTTAGTCCACAGGACATTCTCTGTAGGTAGTTTACAGGACATTCACTATAGTTATCTTCAGGACATGTCCCAGTTGTAGGACATTCTAGTTTACAGGACATTGAGTGTAGTTAGTTTACAGGACATTCTCTGTCCCAGTTTACAGGACATTCTGTAGTTAGTTTACAGGACATTGAGTGTAGTTAGTTTACAGGACATTCTCTGTAGTTAGTTTACAGGACATTCTAGTTAGTTTACAGGACATTCTCTGTAGTTAGTTTATCTTCCAGGACATTCTCTGTAGTTAGTTTACAGGACATTCTCTGTAGGTAGTTTACAGGACATTCCTGTCCCAGGACATTCTCTGTAGTTAGTTTACAGGACATTCTCTGTCCATTGACTGTAGTTAGTTTACAGGACATTCTCTGTAGTTAGTTTACAGGACATTTCTCTGTAGTTAGTTTACAGGACATTGACTGTAGTTAGTTTACAGGACATTCTCTGAGTTAGTTTACAGGACATTCTCTGTAGTTAGTTTACAGGACATTCTCTGTAGTTAGTTTACAGGACATTGAGTGTAGTTATTTACAAGACATTCCTGTAGTTAGTAGGACATTGAGTGTAGTTAGTTCACAGGACATTCTCTGTAGTTAGTTTACATGACATTCTCTGTAGTTAGTTTACAGGACATTCTCTGTAGTTAGTTTACAGGACATTGAGCTGTACTTAGTTTACAGGACATTGAGTGTAGTTAGTTTACAAACATTCTCTGTAGTTAGTTTACAGGACATTGTTAGTTTACAGGACATTATCTGTAGTTAGTTTAGTTTACAGGACATTGAGTGTAGTTAGTTTACAGGACATTCTCTGTTAGTTTACAGGACATTCTCTGTAGTTAGTTTACAGGACATTCTCTGTAGTTAGTTTACAGGACATTGAGTGTAGTTAGTTTACAGGACATTGAGTGTAGTTAGTTTACAGGACATTCTCTGTAGTTAGTTTACAGGACATTCTCTGTAGTTAGTTTACAGGACATTCTCTGTAGTTAGTTTACAGGACATTCTCTGTAGTTAGTTTACAGGACATTCTCTGTAGTTAGTTTACAGGACATTCTCTGTAGTTAGTTTACAGGACATTCTCTGTAGTTAGTTTACAGGACATTCTCTGTAGTTAGTTTACAGGACATTCTCTGTAGTTAGTTTACAGGACATTCTCTGTAGTTAGTTTACAGGACATTCTCTGTAGTTAGTTTACAGGACATTCTCTGTAGTTAGTTTACAGGACATTCTCTGTAGTTAGTTTACAGGACATTCTCTGTAGTTAGTTTACAGGACATTCTCTGTAGTTAGTTTACAGGACATTCTCTGTAGTTAGTTTACAGGACATTCTCTGTAGTTAGTTTACAGGACATTGACTGTAGTTAGTTTACAGGACATTCTCTGTAGTTAGTTTACAGGACATTGACTGTAGTTAGTTTACAGGACATTCTCTGTAGTTAGTTTACAGGACATTGAGTGTAGTTAGTTTACAGGACATTGAGTGTAGTTAGTTTACAGGACATTCTCTGTAGTTAGTTTACAGGACATTGACTGTAGTTAGTTTACAGGACATTCTCTGTAGTTAGTTTACAAGACATTCTCTGTAGTTAGTTTACAGGACATTCTCTGTAGTTAGTTTACAGGACATTCTCTGTAGTTAGTTTACAGGACATTCTCTGTAGTTAGTTTACAAGACATTCTCTGTAGTTAGTTTACAGGACATTCTCTGTAGTTAGTTTACAGGACATTCTCTGTAGTTAGTTTACAGGACATTGAGTGTAGTTAGTTTACAAGACATTCTCTGTAGTTAGTTTACAGGACATTGACTGTAGTTAGTTTAGTTCACAGGACATTATCTGTAGTTAGTTTAGTTTACAGGACATTGAGTGTAGTTAGTTTACAGGACATTCTCTGTAGTTAGATTACAGGACATTGACTGTAGTTAGTTTAGTTCACAGGACATTATCTGTAGTTAGTTTAGTTTACAGGACATTCTCTGTAGTTAGTTTACAGGACATTCTCTGTAGTTAGTTTACAGGACATTCTCTGTAGTTAGTTTACAGGACATTGACTTTAGGTAATGTACAGGACATTCTTCCTTCCAACTCCCTCGTCCTGTCCCTGTCCCAGACGTTGATGAACAGGGGTTACTGTCAAACCAAGGGACAGGTTATACTGGTGTTGATTGGGTAACATATGTCCCTAGATAAAGATGATGAAGTTCACATCACTCCACTTCCATTAGTCTCTGTCATGTCTTGTATTGTCAACATTCACGAATAAGGAAGTAGGCCTTTACATTTCACTGTTGGCCAGTTAAAGGTCCAAAGCAGCTGTTTTTATCTCAATATCAAATTATTTCTGGGTAACATTTAAGTACCTTTTACAGTGATTGTTTTTAATGAAATGGTAAAAAAAAAAATTGGGACAAAAATAGTTTGTTAGCAAAGAGACATTTGTCAAGCAAGTTTATCTGGAACTGTGTGTGGTCTGAGTGGGGAGGAGACAACGGAACACTAGCTGTTATTGGCAGAGAGGTTTTGGAACTCTCCGTCTCATTGGTCCATTAACTCACGTATCACCCGGTGATGTCACCAGGCAGGCCAAACACTCCTTCCCACCAACACAGACTGATGTTTCAGGAGGTCTTTTCAAACAGCTCACTCCTACTAAACGGACTCATCATTTACAACCTCATAGTGTTGAAATATATATATAAAATACAACAAACCCACATATTTTTTGTTGTTGTTGTTGACTGTACTACACCTTTAAATCCTGGAAGCATTTATGTAAACATACTGGAGGAACCTGAACCATCACATTATCAGTAGGTAAGCAACCTGAACCATCACACCACATATCAGTAGGCTATGAGCAACCTGAACCATCACACCACATATCAGTGTAGGCAAGGCCTGAACCATTACACCACATATCAGTAGGCTATGAGCAACCTGAACCATTACACCACATATCAGTAGGCTATGAGCAACCTGAACCATTACACCACATAACCATCAGTAGGCTATGAGCAACCTGAACCATTACACCACATATCAGTAGGCTATGAGCAACCTGAACCATTACACCACATATCAGTAGGCTATGAGCAACCCATTACACCACATATCAGAGGCTACAACCTGAACCATTACACCACATATCAGTAGGCTATGAGCAACCTGAACCATTACACCACATATCAGTAGGCTATGAGCAACCTGAACCATTACACCACATATCAGTAGGCTATGAGCAACCTGAACCATTACACCACATATCAGTAGGCTATGAGCAACCTGAACCATTACACCACATATCAGTAGGCTATGAGCAACCTGAACCATTACACCACATATCAGTAGGCTATGAGCAACCTGAACCATTACACCACATATCAGTAGGCTATGAGCAACCTGAACCATTACACACCACATATCAACCTGAACCATTACACCACATATCTGTTGTAGGCTAACCATTACACCACATATCAGTAGGCATGAGCAACCTGAACCATTACACCACATATCAGTAGGCTATGAGCAACCTGAACCATTACACCACATATCAGTAGGCTATGAGCAACCTGAACCATTACACCACATATCAGTAGGCTATGAGCAACCTGAACCATCACACCACATATCAGTAGGCTATGAGCAACCTGAACCATTACACCACATATCAGTAGGCTATGAGCAACCTGAACCATTACACCACATATCAGTAGGCTATGAGCAACCTGAACCATTACACCACATATCAGTAGGCTATGAGTCAAATGCTGAACCATCACACCACATATCAACTCTCAACAGTTAGTTTAGACCCCCCAGCCCCCTCCTCTCTCTGTCTCTGTCTCTCTCTCTGTCTCTGTCTCTGTCTCTCGCTGTCTTTCAATTCAATTCAATTCAAGGGGCTTTATTGGCATGGGAAACATGTGTTAACATTGCCAAAGCAAGTGAGGTAGATAATATATAAAGTGAAATAAACAATAAAAATGAACAGTAAACATTACATATACAGAAGTTTCAAAACAATAAAGACATTACAAATGTCATATTATATATATACAGTGTTTTAACAATTTACAAATGGTTAAAGGACACAAGATAAAATAAATAAGCATAAATATGGGTTGTATTTACAATGGTGAGTGTTCTTCACTGGTTGCCCTTTTCTCGTGACAACAGGTCACAAATCTTGCTGCTCTCGATGGCACACTGTGGAATTTCACCCAGTAGATATGGGAGTTTTTCAAAATTGGATTTGTTTTCGAATTCTTTGTGGATCTGTGTGTAATCTGAGGGAAATATAGAGACATTTCAAATGTCATATTATGGCTATGTACTGTGTTGTCACTGGTTGTACTTTTCTTGTGGCAACAGGTCACACATCTTGCTGCTGTGATGGCACACTGTGGTATTTCACCCAGTAGATATGGGAGTTTATCAAGTTTGTTTTCAAATTCTTTGTGGATCTGTGTAATCTGAGGGAAATATATCTCTCTAATATGGTCATACATTGGGCAGGAGGTTAGGAAGTGCAGCTCAGTTTCCACCTCATTTTGTGGGCAGTGAGCACATAGCCTGTCTTCTCTTGAGAGCCATGTCTGCCTACGGCAGCCTTTCTCAATAGCAAGGCTATGCTCACTAAGTCTGTACATAGTCAAAGCTTTCCTTAAGTTTGGGTCAGTCACAGTGGTCAGGTATACTGCCACTGTGTACTCTCTGTTTAGGGCCAAATAGCATTCTAGTTATCCTTTTGATGGCATAGAATGCCTTTCTTGCCTTGTCTCTCAGATCGTTCACAGCTTTGTGGAAGTTACCTGTGGCGCTGATGTTTAGGCTGAGGTATGTATAGTTTTTTTGTGTGCCCTGGGACAACAGTGTCCAGATGGAATTTGTCTCTCTCTCTCTCTCTCTCTCTCTCTCTCTCTCTGTCTCTCTCTCTCTCTCTCTCTGTCTCTCTCTCTGTCTCTCTCTCCTCTCTCTCTCTCTCTCTCTCTCTCTGGTCTCTCTCTCGCTCTCTCGCTCTCTCTCTCTCTCTCTCTCTCTCTCTCTCTCTCTGTTCTCTGTTCTCTGGTTCTCACAGTCCAGTACTAATTTTACACTCTCTCGTTCACTCCTCTCGACCACAAACAACCCTGCTGCTGAACACACAGGATATGATCTAAATAGTTTCTCTTCCTGTCTTTTGGACACTGAGTCATCATAGTCGGTACTACACAATGACTAAGACCCAAATGGCACCCTTTCACCTCTATAGTGGGCCATGTAGTACACTAGATGTATATAGGGACGCAGCCAATGACTAAGACCAAACATCTCTCTCTGCTAACCAGTGGTCAAACGCTTGATGTCCGAGAGGAGAGGCAGGAGATGAGAAGTGAGAGGCAGGAGATGAGAAGTGAGAGGCAGGAATGAGTAGTGAGAGGCACAAACAACCTTTACTGAACATAACTCTGATACAGGAACAGCGTGGTTCCATGAACGAGGCGTGTTGTTCCACATGAAAGACCTCCGTGTCAGTGTTCCTTAATATCCAACACTTTGACCTTTTTCATCACGATAGTGTGAAGGACCTCACCCTTCAACAGAACACATCACGTCCCTTAGACTGATGTCTACGGTCTGGACGCTGCTGTGAGAACACATTATCTCTGTTCAGAGTGGAGGAGATGTGGTGAGAGAGATGATGATATGTGTTTGTGGTGTGGTTGTGTGGTTGTGTGTGTGTGCGTGTGTGTGTGTGTGTGTGTGTGTGTGTGTGTGTGTGTGTGTGTGTGTGTGTGAGTGTGTGAGTGTGTGTGTGTGTGTGTGTGTGTGAGTGTGTGTGTGTGTGTGTGAGGGTGAGTGTGTGACTGTGTGAGTGTGTGTGTGTGTGTGTGTGTGTGGTGTGGTGAGAGGAGAAGACCAGGGCAGAGAGAGATATACTATCCAGACAAGACATCAGACATGTAGCCTTGGGCTCCAGCCAGGACTGTTCCACAGGGCTTTCCTCTCACACACAACCTCACTTCCCTCCCAGGTCTCCGTGTGTGTGTATAGAGTATTTTCAGAACGAGGTTTCAGAACAACATTGTGTCTCACTCCATACCCACCAGTCACAACTAAGACAGAGGGAGAACCGGACTAACACTGAGGGGATGTGGAATACAAAGAGGAGAACTAGATGTGGAATAACACTGAGGGGATGTGGAATAGAAAGAGGAGAACCAGACTAACACTGAATGGATGTGGAATACAAAGAGGAGAACTAGACTAACACTGAGGGGATGTGGAATAGAAAGAGGAGAACTAGACCAACATTAAGGGGATGTGGAATAGAAAGAGGAGAACGAGACTAACATTAAGGGGATGTGGAATAGAAAGAGGACAACGAGACTAACACTAAGACAGAGGGAACAAGAGGATGAGGACAACCAGACCAACACTGAGGGGATGTGGAATAGAAAGAGGACAACGAGACTAACATTAAGGGGATGTGGAATAGAAAGAGGAGAACTAGACTAACACTAAGGGGATGTGGAATAGAAAGAGGAGAACCAGACTAACACTAAGGGGATGTGGAATAGAAAGAGGAGAACTAGACTAACACTAAGACAGAGGGAACAAGAGGACGAGGAGAACCAGACTAACACTGAGGGGATGTGGAATAGAAAGAGGAGAACTAGACTAACACTAAGACAGAGGGAACAAGAGGACGAGGAGAACCAGACTAACACTGAGGGGATGTGGAATAGAAAGAAGAGAACTAGACCAACACTAGACTAACATTAGACAGAGGGATGTGGAATAGAACAAGAGGGACGAGAGAACCAGACCAACACTGAGGGATGTGGAATAGAAAGAGGAGAGCTGAGACTAACATTAAGGGGATGTGGAATGAAGAGGACAACGAGACTAACACTAGGCTGACAGAGTAACAAGAGATGAGGAGAACCAGACTAACATTAAGGGGATGTGGAATGGAAAGAGGAGAGCTAGACTAACACTAAGGTGATGTGGAATAGAAAGCAGGCAGGCAGGCAGGCAGGCAGGCACTAGCTAGGCTGTTAGGCTCTCTGTTTGGTAGCTTGTGTGTTGTCGTTTAGAGAGTGCCTGTTTATTGTGTTCATGGCTGACGGCCTCTTCATCCTCCCTCCTCAGTAACACAGCTCTCTGCTGGACTGATGCTCAGCTTCCTCTCCTCAGTAACACAGCTCTCTACTAGACTGATGCTCAGCTTCCTCTCCTCAGTAACACAGCTCTCTGCTAGACTGATGCTCAGCTTCCTCTCCTCAGTAACACAGCTCTCTACTGACTGATGCTCAGCTTCCTCTCCTTAGTAACACAGCTCTCTACTAGACTGATGCTCAGCTTCCTCTCCTCAGTAACACAGCTCTCTACTAGACTGATGCTCAGCTTCCTCTCCTCAGTAACACAGCTCTCTACTAGACTGATGCTCAGCTTCCCTCCTTAGTAACACAGCTCTCTACTAGACTGATGCTCAGCTTCCTCTCCTCAGTAACACAGCTCTCTACTAGACTGATGCTCAGCTTCCTCTCCTCAGTAACACAGCTCTCTGCTAGACTGATGCTCAGCTTCCCTTCCTCTCCTCAGTAACACAGCTCTCTACTAGACTGATGCTCAGCTTCCTCTCCTCAGTAACACAGCTCTCTGCTGGACTGATGCTCAGCTTCCTCTCCTCAGTAACACAGCTCTCTGCTGGACTGATGCTCAGCTTCCTCTCCTCAGTAACACAGCTCTCTACTAGACTGATGCTCAGCTTCCTCTCCTCAGTAACACAGCTCTCTACTAGACTGATGCTCAGCTTCCTCTCCTCAGTAACACAGCTCTCTGCTGGACTGATGCTCACTAGACTGCTTCCTCTCCTCAGTAACACAGCTCTCTACTAGACTGATGCTCAGCTTCCTCTCCTCAGTAACACAGCTCTCTACTAGACTGATGCTCAGCTTCCTCTCCTTAGTAACACAGCTCTCTACTAGACTGATGCTCAGCTTCCTCTCCTCAGTAACACAGCTCTCTACTAGACTGATGCTCAGCTTCCTCTCCTCAATAATTCCTATTGGCTGATGATGGATGCTTGAAGGCACGTGAAATCCGTTTGACTGTTATATGAGATCAGCACAATACTCTATGCTCATATCCCATTGGCTGGCTGTGTGTCAGCTCATATCCCATTGGCTGGCTGTGTGTCAGCTCATTTTCCATTGGCTGGCTGTGTGTCAGCTCATATCCCATTGGCTTGGCTGTGTGTCAGCTCATTTTCCATTGGCTGGCTGTGTGTCAGCTCATATCCCATTGGCTGGCTGTGTGTTAGCTCATATCCCATTGGCTGGCTGTGTGTTAGCTCATATCCCATTGGCTGGCTGTGTGTCAGCTCATATCCCATTGGCTTGGCTGTGTGTCAGCTCATTTTCCTTTGGCTGGCTGTGTGTCAGCTCATTTTCCTTTGGCTGGCTGTGTGTCAGCTCATTTTCCATTGGCTGGCTGTGTGTCAGCTCACCATCTTCGTGTATCCAGGTCTGTGTGATGTATGTCTGGGTAGATGTCACTACCATTAACCTGATTAACTCTGATTAACTCTGATAATAACTCTGTCGTCCTCCTGAGACAGAGGCTTTTAATACCTGCACCAGTTCATCACGGCCTCGATGGACGTAGGCTGTCCCAGACAGTACCTTATCCTGCTGTAGTGTTCTGTTCTGGACCAGGGTTCTGGGGGATGGGCTGACCAGGGTTCTGGGGGTTGGGCTGACCAGGGTTCTGGGAGATGGGCCGACCAGGGTTCTGGGGGATGGGCTGACCAGGGTTCTGGGGGATGGGCCGACCAGGGTTCTGGGGGATGGGCCGATGAGCCGACCAGGGTTCTGGGGGATGGGCCGACCAGGGTTCTGGGGGTTGGGCCGATGGGGGGTTGGGCCGACCAGGGTTCTGGGGATGGGCCGACCAGGTTCTGGGGGATGGGCTGACCAGGGTTCTGGGGGATGGGCTGACCAGGCTGGGGGATGGGCTGACCAGGGTTCTGGGGGATGGGCTGACCAGGGTTCTGGGGGATGGGCTGACCAGGGTTCTGGGGGATGGGCTGACCAGGGTTCTGGGGGATGGGCTGACCAGGGTTCTGGGGGATGGGCTGACCAGGGTTCTGGGGGATGGGCTGACCAGGGTTCTGGGGGATGGGCTGCCAATTGGGGGATGGGCTGACCAGGGTTCTGGGGGACTGACACTGGGGGATCACTCTGGGGAGCTCTCCAGTTCTTTCACCAGGGTTCTGGGGGATGGGCTGACCAGGGTTCTGGGGGATGGGGCTGACACTGGGGTGATGCCGACCAGGGTTCACTTGCACACACACTTCCAGGACTACACTGTCACTCTGTCAGCTCACCTGTCACTTTCACCTACACACACACCTGCATACACACACACACACACACACACACACACACACACACACACACACACACACACACACAGCCCAACAACACCATGCTGTTAGTCGGTCTTGCTTGCTGACCCCTGTAATGAGATCTGTTCTTGCAGAGAGAAGGTGTCCCAGTCAGCAGTCAGCGTTCGGTCTGTCATCTGCTGTTTAGAGGTTACAGAGTTCTGTTCTGTTGTCATCTGCTGTTTAGTTACAGAGTTCTGTTCTGTTGTCATCTGCTGTTTAGAGGTTACAGAGTTCTGTTCTGTTGTCATCTGCTGTTTAGAGGTTACAGAGTTCTGTTCTGTTGTCATCTGCTGTTTAGTTACAGAGTTCTGTTCTGTTGTCATCTGCTGTTTAGTTACAGAGTTCTGTTCTGTTGTCATCTGCTGTTTAGAGGTTACAGAGTTCTGTTCTGTTGTCATCTGCTGTTTAGTTACAGAGTTCTGTTCTGTTGTCATCTGCTGTTTAGAGGTTACAGAGTTCTGTTCTGTTGTCATCTGCTGTTTAGTTACAGAGTTCTGTTCTGTTGTCATCTGCTGTTTAACAGGACTGGAGAGTTGAGCTGTTCTGGAGAGACACACCTCTTGAGTTGAAACAGGACTGGAGAGACACACTCTTGAGTTGAAACAGGACTGGAGAGACACCTCTGAGCTGAAACAGGGCTCTTGAGCTGAAACAGGGCTGGAGGACACACCTGGAGCTGAAACAGGACTGCAGAGACACCTCTTGAAACAGGACTGCACACCTCTTCCTGCTGAAACAGGACTGGAGAGACACACCTCTTGAGCTGAAACAGGACTGGAGAGACACCTCTTGAGCTGAAACAGGACTGGAGAGACACACCTCTTGAGCTGAAACAGGACTGGAGAGACACACCTCTTGAGCTGAAACAGGACTGGAGAAGACACCTCTTGAGCTGAAACAGGGCTGGAGAGACACAGGGCTGGGGACTCTTGAGCTGAAACAGGGCTGGAGAGACACACCTCTTGAGCTGAAACAGGACTGGAGACACACCTCTTGAGCTGAAACAGGACTGGAGATGGGCACACCTCTTGAGCTGAAACAGGACTGGAGATACACACCTCTGACTCCAGATAGGACAGCCGCTGTCACGGACTGGGAAATGTATAGTGATTCTATATGTACTGTGATAACGTGAAAACGTTGGCTCACTACTTAA
>NW_027013042.1:439733-440811 GCF_036934945.1 Oncorhynchus masou masou
AGTGATGGGAAGGACATCCTCTACATGACTGGTACTATGAAATATAAAGGTGTATATCTATTATATACACTATATTATATATATATATATATATGAGGAGAATTAGTAGTGATGGGAAGGACATCCTCTACATGACTGGTACTATTATATATATATATATATATATGAGAGAATTAGTAGTGATGGGAAGGACATCCTCTAGGATGACTGCTACTATTATATATTATATATATATATGAGGAGATTTAGTAGTGATGGGAAGGACATCCTCTACATGACTGGTACTATTTTATATATATATATATATACATGAGGAGAATTAGTAGTGATGGGAAGGACATCCTCTACATGACTGGTACTATTATATATATATATATATTATATATATATTATATATATATATATATATGAGGAGAATTAGTAGTGATGGGAAGGACATTATCCCTACATGATGGTAATATTCTACTTGTTGTTGTTTTTGTCACCACTTGGGTCAGTCTTTATTAACTGTTCTACTTTATCTTTCACCTCTGGGCTTCTTCTTAATCTCCTTTTAATTCATGTTAGTAGTGATGGGAAGGGTAGCCTAGTGGTTATTATATATTGGAGGAGTAACCTGAAGGTTGCAAGTTCAAACCCCGAGCTGACAAGGTGCAAATCTGTCATTCTGACCCTGAACAGGCAGTTAACCCACTGTTACTAGGCCGTCATTGAAAATAAGGGCTTATTCTTAACTGACTTGCCTAGTTAAATAAATAAAAATAAATAAATGGAGCTGCATGTAATGAACCAAACAGTTCGCTTAGAAGGGTTCAACTCCCACAGAGGCGTTATGACATCGTCATGACATCACACACCAGGCACCTCCTTCCCCTTTAGGGGCTCGTCCTCCTCACTGAAATGTCCCGAAAGGGGTTCAATGGGTCTCCCTCATATTATATGGCCTTTTAAAATGGTTCTGTTTAGCAAAAGAAGCCTTCTTGTTAGCAGTGTGCTGCTCTCTGTTTACTGTGGCATCCATTATGACGGCAGGAGGAGCCTCTCGCTCCTCCTCCTCCTCCTCCCCACCTCTCTCTCC